>NC_074695.1:15215540-15353040 GCF_029448725.1 Salvelinus fontinalis
GGGTGTGATTTGACCTGTTCCTCCACTCCAGTCCACAACCCTTGGCCTGGGTGTGATTTGACCTGTTCCTCCACTCCAGTCCACAACCCTGGCCTGGGTGTGATTTGACCTGTTCCTCCACTCCAGTCCACAACCCTTGGCCTGGGTGTGATTTGACCTGTTCCTCCACTCCAGTCCACAACCCTGGCCTGGGTGTGATTTGACCTGTTCCTCCACTCCAGTCCACAACCTTGGCCTGGGTGTGATTTGACCTGTTCCTCCACTCCAGTCCACAACCCTGGCCTGGGTGTGATTTGACCTGTTCCTCCACTCCAGTCCACAACCCTGGCCTGGGTGTGATTTGACCTGTTCCTCCACTCCAGTCCACAACCCTGGTCTGGGTGTGATTTGACCTGTTCCTCCACTCCAGTCCACAACCCTGGCCTGGGTGTGATTTGACCTGTTCCTCCACTCCAGTCCACAACCCTGGCCTGGGTGTGATTTGACCTGTTCCTCCACTCCAGTCCACAACCCTGGTCTGGGTGTGATTTGACCTGTTCCTCCACTCCAGTCCACAACCCTGGCCTGGGTGTGATTTGACCTGTTCCTCCACTCCAGTCCACAACCCTGGCCTGGGTGTGATTTGACCTGTTCCTCCACTCCAGTCCACAACCCTGGCCTGGGTGTGATTTGACCTGTTCCTCCACTCCAGTCCACAACCCTGGCCTGGTGTGGAGCCAAGCTATCCTGTGCTGGCCTGGTTACACATCCACCATAGTTGCTAGCAGGAGCGTTTTGTATCACATTCTAATGATAAAACTGTGGGGGGGGGGGGGGGATGCAATTTCAGAATGGGGCATGTCCCCCTCGTCCCCAGTGAAAGTTGCACCCCTGGTTGCTAGAACCTTCCTGGAAAAAAAGAAAGTACCCGAGCCAGTAGAGGAATCAGTCCCTCTGTACAAGACCAGAGGTAATCCTGTCAACCAGGTACCCAGAGGGACTTGTAGGTCTTTGACACACCCAGCAGAGCACCGGAACATGTGTTCATGTGATCTGGAATAGCATTACAGACAGAAGATGTTCAACTCGATTGTCTTAACCTGCAGAGCTAAAGCCCTAGGCATCATCTCAGGGAGCTAACACAAGTCTTCAGGTCTCAGGCAAGGTAACGCTGAATCACAAGCATGATTCACTGAACCCCCTCTGTTAGAGCAGCAGTACTTGTCACCCAGCTACCCAATGTGACGGGTTGCTTTACAGAGAGACAACAGGGATTGTAACATACTCTGTCTCACGGAAACATGTCTCACTCGGGATTTGCTGTCGGAGTCGGTACAGCCACCGGGATTCTTTGTGTGTCGCGCCGACAGAAATAAACATCTCTCCGGGAAGGGTGGTGGTGTATGTTTCATGATTAACGACTCATGTTGTAATTGTAACAACATACAAGAACTCATGCCCTTTTATTCACCTGACCTAGAATTCCTCACAATCAAATGCCGACCTTATTATCTCCAAACAGAATTCTCGACGGTTATTGTCACAGCCGTGTATATGCCCCCTTAAGCCGATACCACGATAGCCCTCAAGGAACTTCACTGGACTTTATGGAAAGTGGAAACCATATATCCTGAGGCTGCATTTATTGTATCTGGGGATTTTAACAAAGCAAATTTGAGAACAAGGCTACCTAAATTCTATCAGCATATTGATTGTAGCACTCGCACTGGCAAAACACTGGATCACTGCTACTCTAACTTCCGCGATGCATACAAGGCCCTTCCCCGCCCTCCCTTTGGCAAATCTGACCACGACTCCATTTTGCTCCTCCCTTCCTATAGGCAGAAATTCAAACAGGATGTACCCTGATGAGGACCATTCAACGCTGGTCTGACCAATCGGAATCCACGCTTCAAAATTGTCTTGATCTCGCGGACTGAGACATGTTCCGGGTAGCCTCAGAGAATAAAATGTATTTATACGCTGATTCTGTGAGTGAGTTTATAAGGAAGTGCATAGGAGATGTTGTACCCACTGTGACTATTAAAACCTACCCAAACCAGAAACCGTGGATAGATGGCGGCATTCGCACAAAACTGAAAGCACGAACCACCCCATCTAACCATGGAAAGGTGACTGGGTATATAGCCAAATACAAACAGTGTAGTTATTCTCTCAGCAAGGAAATCAAACAAGCGAAATGTCAGTATAGAGACAAAGTGGAGTCGAAATTCAACGGCTCAGACACGAGACATATGTGGCAGGGTCTACAGACAATCATGGAGTACAAAAAGAAAACCAGCCACGTCACGGACCTAGACAACTTGCTTCCAGACAAACTAAACTTCCAGACACCTTCTTTGCCCGCTTTGAGGATAATACAGTGCCACTGACACGGCCCGCTACCAAGGACTATGGGCTCTCCTTCTCCGTGGCCGATGTGAGTAAGACATTTAAACGTGTAAACCCTCGCAAGGCTGCCAGCCCAGACGGCATCCCTAGCCGCGTCTTCAGAGCATGCGCAGACCAGCTGGCTAGTGTGTTTATGGACATATTCAATCTCTCCCTATCCCAGTCTGCTGTCCCCACATGCTTCAAGATGGCCAGCATTGTTCCTGTTCCCAAGAAGGCAAAGGTAACTGAACTAAATGACTATCGCCCCTCACTTCTGTCATCAAGTGCTTTAAGAAACTAGTCAAGGATCACATCACCTCCACCGTTACCCAAGACCTACTTCAATTTGCTTACCACCCCAATAGGTCCACAGACAATGCAATCGCCATCACACTGCACACTGCCCTATACCATCTGGACAAGAGAAATACCTATGTAAGAATGCTGTTCATTGACTACAGCTCAGCATTCAACACCATAGTACCCTCCAAACTCATCATTAAGCTTGAAGCCCTGGGTCTCAACTCCACCCTGTGCAATCCTCAACACTTCGCTGATCCTCAACACTGGGGCCCCACAAGGGTGCGTGCTTAGCCCCCTCCTGTACTCCCTTTTCACCCATGACTGCGTGGCCATGCACGCCTCCAACTCAGTTTTCAGAAGACACAACAGCAGTGGGCTTGAATACCAAGAACGACGAGACAGCCTATAGGGAGGAGGTGAGGGCACTCGGAGTGTGGTATCAGGAAAACCACCTCTCACTCAACGTCAACTAAACAAAAGAGATGATCGTGGACTTTAGAAAACAGCACAGGGAGCACCCCCCTATCCACGTTGATGGGACAGCATTGGAGAAGGTGGAAAGTTTTAAGTTCCTCGACGTACACACCACGGACAAACTAAAATGGTCCAACAGCGCCTCTTCAACCTCAGGAGGCTGAAGAAATGTGGCTTGTCACCTAAAACCCCCACAAACTTTTACAGATGCACAATTGAGAGCATCCTGTCGGGCTGCATCACCGCCTGGTACGGCAACTGCACCGCCCATAAACGCAGGGCTTTCCAGAGGGTCTGCACAACGCATCACCGGGGGCAAACTACTTGCCCTCCAGGACACCTACAGTACCCGATGTCACAGGAAGGCCAAAATCATCAAGGACAGCAACCACCCGAGCCACTGCCTGTTCACCCCGCTACCATCCAGAAGGCGAGGACAGTACAGGTGCATTAAAGTTACATTACATTTACATTTTTCTCATTTAGCAGACGCTCTTATCCAGAGCGACTTACAGTAGAGTGCATACATTTTATTACATTTTACATACTGAGACAAGGAGACAAGGATATCCCTACCGGCCAAACCCTCCCTAACCCCGGACGACGCTATGCCAATTGTGCATCGCCCTACGGACCTCCCGGTTGCGGCCGGCTGCGACAGAGCCTGGGCGCGAACCCAGCCCAGCCTGGGCGCAAACCCAGAGACTCTGGTGGCGCAGCTAGCACTGCGATGCAGTGCCCTAGACCACTGCGCCACACGGGAGGTCACGGACGGAGATACTGAAAAACAGTTTCTATGTCAAGGCCATCAGACTGTTAAACAGCCATCACTAACACAGAGAGGCTACTGCCTACATACATACTTGAAATCATAAATAAATGGATCACTAGTCACTTAATGGCACTTTAATAATGTTTACATATCTTGCATTACTCATCTCATATGTATATACTGTACTTTATACCATCTATTGCATCTTGCCTATGTCGCTCGGTCATTGCTCATCCATATATTAATATATGTATATATTCCATTAGATTAGTTGTTAGATATTACTGCACTGTCGGAACTAGAAGCACAAGCATTTTGCAACTCTCACAATAACATCTGCTAACCATGTGTATGTGACCAATAAAATGTGATTTGATTTGATTTGATGTTTGTACCCCTATTTTACCAGGTAAGTTGACTGAGAACACATTCTCATTTACAGCAATGACCTGCATGGGGACTAGTAACAGGGGAGAGGAGGGATGAATGAGCCAATTGGAAGCATGTGACCTAACATAAATATAATTACAGACAGAGGAAGTTCAACTGGACCCAGAGAGAGTCCCCTGACAACGCAAAGGGATCTAGACATGAAGAGAAAGATGAGAGACACGCATATTCATCCTTCATCCTGTCCTAAGCAGTCAGGACCAGGCCAACGAGCCGATCATCATCATCATCATCATCATCATCATCATCATCATCATCATCATCATCATCATCATCATCATCATCATCATCATCATCATCATCATCATCATCATCATCATCATCATCATCATCATCATCATCGCCTCTCCATGTCCTTCCCTGATCTAAGGTTTCCGTACACTGCTTGCTTACTGTACGCCTGCCTGACTCTGTGTGGGTGTGTTTGTGTTTCTTTGTGTGTGTGTCTTTCCAATGCACTACCACCACCATCGTGACACAACAACAATGCATCTCTGCATAGCTCATCTCTCTCCAGTAGTGAGCTGTCCTAGCCTAGCTTCTCTGCTTCCACACCAAGGACACTCAACTCTCAAAGACAAGTGTTCCTCCCTCCTTCCAACCACACGCACGCACGCACGCACGCAGGCAGGCAGGCAGGCAGGCGCACACGCACACGCACACGCACACGCACACGCACACTCACACTCACACTCACACTCACACACACACACACACACACACACACACACACACACACACACACACACACACACACACACACACACACCACACACACACACACACACACACACAAATGCCAACCGTATTCACACAGCAGTAAAACATCTGGACAAGAGGAACACCTACGTGAGAATGTTGTTCAGCATTCAACAATATTGTTCCCTCCAAGCTCGACACCAAGCTCAGAGCCCTGGGTCTGGAGACCACCCTCTGCAACTGGATCCTGGACTTCCTGACAGGCAGACCACAGGCTGTGAGAATTGGCAACTACACCTTCTACACACTGACTCTAAACACTGGGCCCCTAAGGGGTGTGTCCTCAGTCCTCTGCTGTACTCCCTGTTCACTGCGTGGCTTTACATGACCCCAACTCCATCATCAAGTTTGCTGACGACACCACGGTTGTAGGCCTGATTACCAACAACGACGAGTCATGACAACAACCTCTCCCTCAACGTCAACAAAACAAAGGAGTTGATTGTTGACTTCAGGAAGCAGAGGAGGGAACATGCCTCTGATCCACATCAACGGGACTGCAGTAGAGAGAATCAGCAGTTTTATGTTCCTCAGTGTCCACATCACCAAGGACTTGACTTGGACCAACAACACCACCACTCTTGTCAAGAGTGCGCAACAGCGCCTCTACTTCCTAAGGCGGCTGAAGAAATTTGGAATGCCGCCCCAGGCCCTCTCAAAATACTACCGCTGCACCATCGAGAGCGTCCTGACTGGTTGGATCACGGCCTGGTATGAGAATTGCTCCGTCCACGACTCCACCCTCCAGTGGGTGGTGAAGACAGCCCAGTAAATCTCTGGGACCGTGCTCCCACCTATCCAGGACTGTAACGGTCGTCTTGTGGTGAATGAGCGGACCAAGGTGCAGCGGGTGATGAATACATAATGATTTATTAAATGAAGACGAAACACGAAGAACACTTGAATAAACTACAAAACAAATAAACGACGTAGACTGACCTAAAACATGAGAACTTACAAATACACGAAGAATGCACAAACAGGTACAGACTACAAACAAACGCTACAGTCCCGTGTGGTACGAACATACATACAGACACGGAAGACAATCACCCACAAACAAACAATGTGAACAGCCTACCTTTATATGGTTCTCAATCAGAGGAAACGTCAAACACCTGTCCCTGATTGAGAACCATATAAGGCTAATTACCAATGAACCTAAACATAGAAACACATAACATAGACTACCCACCCAGCTCACGTCCTGACCAACTAAACAAAGTAAAACAAAGGCAAATAAGGTCAGGAACGTGACAAGGACATCTACTCAAAACAGTGCCTGAGAAAGTCACGCAGCAACATCAAGGATCCCACACACCCCAGCCATGAGCTGTTCTCTCACTTATCGTCGGGTAGACGGTATCGGAGCATGAGGTATCCCGTATGTACAACTAATAAAACTTAAACTTGGAACACAGACACAGACACAGACACAGACACAGACACAGACACACACATACACACACAGACACAAACATGCACACACACACAGACACACACAGACACAAACATGCACACACACGTCTGCCTGTATGCCAGCTGTTAAAAATAGGTGTGTCTTCTCCAGTTACGACTAGAAATATTCCTGATGCAATTATTATTATATATTTTTTTTATTCAAATTTTTTTTTAACCTTTATTTAATTTGGCAAGTCAGTTAAAAACAAATTCTTATTTACAATGACGTCCTACCCCGGCCAAACCCGGACGACGCTGGGACAATTGTGCCCCGCTCTATGGGACTCCCAATCACGGCCGGTTGTGATACAGCCTGGATGAATCATTAGGAAGAAACATTTAATGAATAAGGCATACACAGAGACATACACTACATACACAGAAATATACACTACATAGACATAGACATACACTACATAGACAGAGACATACACTACATAGACAGAGACATATACTACATAGACAGAGACATATACTACATAGACAGAGACATACACTACATAGACAGAGACGTACACTACATAAACAGAGACATACGTAGACAGAGACATATACTACATAGACAGAGGAATACGCTACGTAGCTGTCATCAAGACCAACGGTGGCTACTTTGAAGAATCTCAAACATAAAATATATTTTCATTTGTTTAACACTTTCTTGGTTACTACATGATTCCATATGTGTTATTTCATAGTTTTGATGTCTTCACTATTATTCTACAATGTAAAAACTAGTCAAAGACTGGTCTTGTATATTGTTCCCCTCTAAAAAATCGTTCAAATCGTATCCTTTATCTAAGTCAGATGTTATACTATTATGGATAAGGTTTATACTGAATGCATGGCACTCAGCTACAATAGCCTATGTCACACTCAACAATGAGTGTAGTTGGCATGACGATTCTAGCCCTGGGAAACATGTCAGTGGATGGGGGTTCCAGCCCTGGAGAACCTGTCAGTGGATGGGGGTTCCAGCCCTGGAGAACCTGTCAGTGGATGGGGGTTCCAGCCCTGGAGAACCTGTCAGTGGATGGGGGTTCCAGCCCTGGAGAACCTGTCAGTGGATGGGGGTTCTAACCCTGGAGAACCTGTCAGTGGATGGAGGTTCTAGCCCTGGAGAACCTGTCAGTGGATGGAGGTTCTAGTAATGGGGGAACTGGTCATGTCATTCAGCTTGGTGAATTGGTGATGTGTAAAATATAGGGTATGTATAATGCTTTCTAACTTGTTATAAGCATGTATGAGCCTTTATAATGTTTCAAAATTAAGCATGTAAAGGATTTAGAAACATTTATAAGCAGGTATAATGGCTTATTCATTAAAGTTACTATAAAGTGTAACCAGCTTTATAGACGGAACATATTTCCATTATATTTCCATGAAGTATTCCAATAGAAAATTACCTGCAGAGTGACTAGAGAGCATCTTTCTTGAGACAGGAAAGAGAGACAGGAAAGAGGCAGCGAGAGACAGGAACTGTGCTAGTTCATCAAATGTAATCAAAGCATTGCACACTGACACGCCAGTACTCACACACAAACACACGGGCACACACGCAGGTACACATACACCAATGCACACACACACAAAATACATACACACACGTGCACACACACACATAAGCAAACATGCATGCTTGCACGCACGCTTGAACGCACGCACGCACACACACACACACACACACACACACACACACACACACACACACACACACACACACACACACACACACACACACACACACACACACACACACACACACACACACACACACACACACACACACACACACACACACACACACACACACACACACACACACACAAAGCACTCCTCACGGGACAGGCTTTTAGTGATCTGTCTCATGCAGTACTTAATTGACCCCACAGAGGAAGCCTAGCAGTCCCAAATGCACTCCGTCCCCCCACGCACAGCACACTCACACACACACTGAACACAGACAACCTGAGCACACACACATTGAGCGCACACGCACACTGAGTGCATGCCACACACACTGAGCACACACACAGAGGACACACACAATCAGTGCACACACTCAGTGCACACACACACACACTGAGCACACACACACACACACACACACTGAGCGCACACACACATGCACGCACGCACGCACGCACGCACACACACACACACACACACACACACGCTCAGTGGGATTGTTGAGTTGAGGGATTGACTGTTCTCGGTTGTGTTCCCTAGAACAAACACACACACGGGCCCCTGACATGGTAGCGCAACGGAGGGTCTGTCAGTGTACAGCCAGCTGTGACATCCAAAGAACAGAGCGCACACACACACACACACACACACACACACACACACACACACACACACACACACACACACACACACACACACACACACACACACACACACACACACACACACACACACACACACACACTGAGCACACACTGAGCACACACACACACACACACACTGAGCGCACACACACTGAGTGCACACACATACACACTGAGTGCACACACACACACACCCCCACACCCTGAGCGTGCACACACACACACACACACACACACACACACACACACACACACACACACACACACACACACACACACACACACACACACACACACACACACACACACACACACACACACACACACACACACACACTGAGTGCACACACATACACACTGAGTGCACACACACAAACACACCCACACTGAGCGCACACACACTGAGTGCATCACACACACACACACACGCACGCACGCACGCACACACACACACATGCAGCACAGAGAGGAGAAAGTGAGATATACCAGCCAGTATACTGTACGCCCCTCAGCAAAGCTTCTTCTCCACACCTGCCCTGTCTCTCCTCAGCAACTGCACAGAACAGCACTAACCCACCCCGTATTCTCCAACTAATATCCCAGAATACACCAGAACCATTCACCAGCAATATCAGCAATGTAGCAAGGACCATGTCACCGGACATCAGACTGATAATACTGAGTGAGTGAAGGAAAAATGAAATATTCAATCAGATTTTATATTGCTTAACATGCACAGTTGCACCCCTTATCACCACACCACCACATTCCTAAAGCCGCTACCCAGGAGATTGCCCCAGAGTGCTAAACATATTAACAGAAGCGGTAGCCGATATAGGAAGGTGATAAGATTCTATTTTCATCTCGATGTACTGGTAGATCAACTCTTTTCAGATTTTGATGGGTATAATCTTGATAAAGAAAGAAGAAAATACTCCCAAGTTTAAATATAAAAACAAATCAAGAAAAAAAAACCACTATGAATGTTCTGTTCTCTGCAGAATGAATGACCAGAGATAATAGAGTAGAAGAGAAGCAGCTGAATAGTCTTGAGAGAGAAAGCGATGTCGAATAGGCTGGGTACTTACTCAGTTGAGGGTAGGAAGAGAGTGCTCTCTCCCTCGCTCTCTTTCTTTCTCTCTCTCGCGCTGCTACTCAGTCATGGTGTTCTCTCTCTCTCCAGGGTAGCGGTGAAGTGTACTGTACCGTGCTTGGAAGCAGTCTATCCCTCTTTCTCTATCTCTCTCTTCCCCCTCCTCCCTCTCTCGCTCTCCCTCTCCCTCTCCCTCTCTCCAAGACACAACCCTTTGCCACGTCATTAGGGCTCCTTTCTTTCCATCCTATCTTACACTCTTTTGTTCCTTTATCCCCCTCTCTCTTCTTCTTCATCGTCATTCTTTTACCTCTATCACTACCTGAACTGTTATATTCTTAGCCACCCGGAGACTATTCCTCTGCAGCTTCTCAACATTGAACATGTGAAGAGGAACGGACCAGTTCGATAAGCCGTATTTAGTTTTGTTACAGTAGTGCCACATTGTGTGGCTAATCTCCTTCTATCATTTTAGTATAAAAAAATAAGTATGTATATTCAGATCCTTTGTTACTGTAAGATAATCAGAGTTCATTACAGTGTTGTTTAATGAGAGAACCGTACAGTTAGAACTGTTAGTGAGGGAGGTGCATTCTCAAACAACTATTATTTGCCACTGTTATGTTCTGAACAAACAGCATAATAACTCAAACAGACGACTAGAAAAAGCTCAAACCAAGTTTATTCACCAACTGGGTCATACAGCTGCAAAGACAAGACATGATTACACAAGCACATATATTTATAACCTCCTACTAGGCGGAGTGGACTCCTTACACATCTAGACAGCCAATACATCTCTGTTGCTAGTCAGGAACTTAATTGGTTCCTCTCACTGGTGTAGTCATGGCCCTGCCTGATTCTAGAACCTTTCATGGGCGTGAACGTGTATATGTGTGAGATAGGACTGTAGTAGGAGGGTCGTTGTGGTGGACCCCTCTGACCCCCCCCCCAGAAGTTTCTTCTCACTTCATCTGTTGACTTGACCTCGAGCCAAATTCCTCGCTCCTCCCTAGGTCCTCAGCTGGCCTGCCTTATCAGAGACTAACTGTTGCCCTTCGGCTCCCTCCTTAGGAACATGGAACAGAATATGACCTTTCTGCACTTCCCCTTGTCTCACTCAGTAACTTTCCATACACCAAGTTCCTATCCACCCTTCATCGACCCCAACCTATACATTCCTTATACATAATACGTTCTAGTATGGTAACATTAATGAGCATATTTCAAGCTAGAATACAACACCACAAACACATCCCAAACATATCTCCAAGGATCAATTCAAATCAAGTGAGAAAGTAAGCAGGTAAGCAGGCACCAGTCAATAAATCAATCAAATGTATGTTATAAAGCCCTTTTGCATCAGCAGTTGTCACAAAGTGCTTTATAGACACCCATCTAAACCCCCAAACAGCAAGCACTGCAGAGGCAAAGGCACAGTGGCTAGGAGAAACAATATACCAGTTTCACTGGAACAGCCTTCCATCAAACTATGTACAAGTACCAGATACAAGAACCAAAGACACAAGTTAACAGCAAAACCACTAGCACAGCCACTTGAAACTCTTCTCACAAACCTCTCCCAACCACCATGGAGTTGAATGGCCAAACTGTATGAAGTAAAGGACAAGACAGGAGACAGTGTAGTGGTGGTAGGGAGATGGAAGAGTCAGGCTCCCCAGTGTGTGCGTGTGTGTGTGTGTGTGTGTGTGTGTGTGTGTGTGTGTGTGTGTGTGTGTGTGTGTGTGTGTGTGTGTGTGTGTGCTCTGTTCTTTGGATGTCACAGCTGGCTGTACACTGACAGACCCTCCGTTGCGCTACCATGTCAGGGGCCCGTGTGTGTGTTTGTTCTAGGGAACACAACCGAGAACAGTCAATCCCTCAACTCAACAATCCCACTGAGCCTGTTGCTACGCTTCACACACACACACACACACACACACACACACACACACACACACACACACACACACACACACACACACACACACACACACACACACACACACACACACACACACACACACACACACACACACACACACACACACACACACACACACACACACTTCATTTGAACATTTCCACAACTCCATATGGTGTAAAATCCACAACAAACGTCCTAGTGAACCAAGATGGCACCAATTGACGTCATAGCTTACATTTAAGACTGAAGAAGTCTATGAGAAATTTCCAGTGAAGTTTAAGATTCATAATTTATAGAGCAGGTTGCTGGAAAGGAAGAGAAGAGAGTAGGGGAACATACATTTTAATTCCGTATGAGCAGTATGATGTGAATAAAACATGAACAAAGGGCTTAAAAGCTAAACTCCCTCCACAATGTTTTGCACTCAGAGAGAAAGAGAGAAAGAGAAAGAGAGAGTGGGGGAGACGGAGAGAAATAGATGACTCCCTGTTTCTGGGTTGGCAGTGAATTCCCATGCTGTGAGCTGCACCTAATCATTTTTATTAATTTGTTTACATACATTTTATTTGCCTTTGCCAATGACAACAAAATCATTACAGCAAAAAAAGCAAAATAGAAAAACATCAGAAAAAGAACAGGAATTAGCTACAGTACAATATACTGTACAAGATAAGTATACAATTACAGTATTGAATTGTTACCAAGGTATATTTACTTAACCAGGTCATCCTGGTTTGTGAACGTTATCCATTTCTCCCCTTTGCTTTCAAATACAGGTGTTTACAAGTCTTAAGGCATATGTCAAGCTTTCCATAATAAAGATTTGTTTTACTATACTTTGCAATTCTTCAGATTTTGGGGCTTCAACTTTATACCAATTCCTGGTAATTGATTTTTTACGAGCAGCAAGGAAAACTTGAATCAAGTACCTATCACTGCACATTCACTAAAACATTTCAGTGCAGATATCTGTCAGCAGACCTGGGATCAAATACTATTTGAAATCATCTCAAATACTTAAGCTGGGCTTGATTGAGCTTGCCTGGCACAACTGAACCAATACTATAGTTACAAAACTGCAAACCCCACCCATCTGACACTCCAGACAGGCAAAAGCAAAAGCTAAAAGAATTTGAAAGATTTCAAATAGTTTTTTTTATCCCAGATCTATCAGTCCCTTTCTGTCTGTCCCATGAACCATCTGTGAGTGTGTGTACAGTGTACAATACCAGTCAAAAGTTTGGACACACCTACTCATTCAAGGGTTTTTCTTTATTTTTACTATTTTCTACATTGTAGAATAATAATGATGGAATAGAATCATGTAGTAACCATGAAAGTGTTAAACAAATCAAAATACTGTATATTTTAGATTTTAGATTCTTCAAAGTAGCCACCCTTTGCCTTGATGGCAGCTTTGCACACTCTTGGCATTCTCTTATCCAGCTTCACGTGGAATGCTTTTCCAACAGTCTTGAAGGAGTTCCCACATATGCTGAGCACTTGTTGGCTGCTTTTCCTTCACTCCAACTCATCCCAAACCATCTCAATTGGGTTGAGGTTGGGTGATTGTGGAGGCCAGATATCAGGTATGAAGGTATGACCCAGATGCAGACACGTCGAATTAACAATGGTTTAATAATCCAACAGGGGAAGGCAATAGACAGGTCAAGGCAGGCAGGGGTCAGTAAACCAGAGATGAGGCAACGGTACAGGACGGCAGGCAGGCTCAGGGTCAGGGTAGGCAGAGGACAATAATCCAGAGGTGGGCAAAGTTACAGGACGGCAGGCAGGCTTGGGGTCAGGGGCAGGCAGAGTGGTCAGGCAGGCTTGGGGTCAGGGGCAGGCAGAGTGGTCAGGCAGGCTTGGGGTCAGGGGCAGGCAGAGTGGTCAGGCAGGCTTGGGGTCAGGGGCAGGCAGAGTGGTCAGGCAGGCTTGGGGTCAGGGGCAGGCAGAGTGGTCAGGCAGGTGGGCTCAGAGTCAGGACAGGCAAGGGTCAAAACCAGGAGGGCGAGAAAAAGAGAGACTGGGAAAAGCAGGAGCTGAGAACAACAACGCTGGTTTTTGCGCCCTACCTGGCATCCTACCTGGCATCCTACCTGGCATCCTACCTGGCATCCTACCTGGGCACATACCTGGTTGACCGGGGTGCCGGCGGTGGAATTCGGTTAATGAGGGCTGGGTCCAGGATGTCTCTAGCGGGGACCCAGCACCTCTCCTCTGGGCCATAACCCTCCCAGTCAACCAGGTACTAGAAACTCCTGCCCCGTGGGCGTACACCGTGTACGCCGGATGGCCATCGATGACACTGGAGGTGTGTTGGGTAATTGTCCTGTTGAAAAACAAATGATAGTCCCACTAAGTGCAAACCAGATAGGATGGTGTATCGCTCCAGAATGCTGTGGTAGCCATGCTGGTTAAGTGTGCTTTGAATTAATCACTGACAGTGTCACCAGCAAAGCACCCCCACATCATCACACCTCCTCCTCCATGCTTCACGTTGGGAACCACACATCTGTTCACCTACTCTGCATCTCACAAAGACACGGCGGTTGGAACCAAAAATCATCAGACCAAAGGACAGATTTCCACCGGTCTAATGTTCATTGCTCGTGTTTCTTGGCCCAAGCAAGTCTCTTCTTCTTATTGGTGTCCTTAAGTAGTGGTTTCTTTGCTGCAATTCGACCATGAAGATCTGATTCATGCAGTCTCCCCTGAACAGTTGATGTTGAGATGTGTCTGTTACTTGAACTCTGTGAAGCATTTATTTGGGCTGCAATCTGAGGTGCAGTTAACTCTAATGAACTTATCCTCTGCAGCAGAGGAAACTCTGGGTCTCCCTTTCCTGTGGCGGTCCTCATGAGAGCCAGTTTCATCATAGCGACTACACTTGAAGAAACTTTCTTGAAATTTTCCGGATTGACTGACCTTCATGTCTTAAAGTAATGATAGACTCTCTTTTCTCTTTGCTTATTTGAGCTGTTCTTGACATAATATGGACTTGGTCTTTTGCCAAATAGGGCTTTCTTCTGTATACCCCCCATACCTTGTCACAACACAACTGATTGGCTCAAACGCATTAAGAAGGAAAGAAATTCCACAAATTAACCTGTTAATTGAAATGCATTCCAGGTGGCAACCTCATGAAGCTGGTTGAGAGAATGCCAAGAGTGTTTAACAATTTTTTGGTTACTACATGATTCCATATGTGTTATTTCATTGTTTTGATGTCTTCACTATTATTCTACAATGTAGAAAATGGTACAAATAAAGAAAAACCCTTGAATGAGTCGGTGTTTCCAAACTTTTGACTGGTACTGTATGTTGATGTTGGGCTGGTGCTGAGAGGATGAATATAAAGTAGACATTTTTAGAAATGTCCCTTTAAGGGCGCTCTGGAAAGAATGGATGTTCTTAGAATGTACTCAGGGAGAACTGAAGCATACAGCGATGTGGATCAGTGGAGGCTGCTGAGGGGAGGATTATTCTACAATGTATAAATTTGTAAAAAAATAAAGAAAAATCCTTGAATGAGTAGGTGTATCCAAACTTTTGACTGGTACTGTATGTGTGTGTGTGTGTGTGTGTGTGTGTGTGTGTGTGTGTGTGTGTGTGTGTGTGTGTGTGTGTGTGTGTGTGTGTGTGTGTGTGTGTGTGTGTGTGTGTGTGTGTGTGTGTGTGTGTGTGTGTGTGCGTGCGTGTGTGTGCGTGTGTGTGTGTGTATGAACGCCTGCGAACACACACGCATATGTGTTTGTGTGTGTGTCAGTCCATCAGTCTGTCTGTCCCATTAACCATCTCTGCAGAACTGGTTCTAGTGCATTATGGATGAGACATCTATTTCAAGGCACAGAGTTAAGGGTGGAGGGTGCTGCGTTCTGACTTCTGGGTGGAGGGAAATGGCACCGACCTGCCTGCTGATTGGTTGCCAAGCTCCCTTGAGGATCAGGAGGAACTCTAGTTCAGTAGATTAGACTGAGACATTACAGCAGGTACAGTGGTTACGTCCCACATGGCATCCTATTCCCTATGGGCTCTTGTCAAAAGTAGAGAGAAAATGGCACCCTACTCCCTATGGGCTCTGGTCAAAAGTGGTCATAAGGTGCCATTTGGGACGCAAACTGAGATGTTACAAGACAGGTACAGCTTGTGTTGGTGAAAGTGGCATGGAGTGGCAGGAGGAAGGCAACTGGGTGGTAGGGTGGGTGAGTGATGAGTGAGTCAATATGAGTGAGTGAGTGATTGAATGAGTGAGTGAGTGAGTGAATGAATGATACGTGAGTGAATGAGTGAGTGCCCACAGCTGGCATGCAAGTAATCATCAATCCGGCGCGCAGCTGCACCCGACCGCAATCATAATGCCCATGGTCAATTCAATCATAATGTCCATGGTCAATTCAATCATAATGTCCATGGTCAATTCAATCATAATGTCCATGGTCAATTCAATCATAATGTCCATGGTCAATTCAATCATAATGTCCATGGTCTATTCAATCATAATGTCCATGGTCTATTCAATCATAATGTCCATGGTCAATTCAATCATAATGTCCATGGTCAATTCAATCATAATGTCCATGGTCAATTCAATCATAATGTCCATGGTCAATTCAATCATAATGTCCGTGGTCAATTCAATCATAATGCCCGTGGTCAATTCAATCATAATGTCCATGGTCAATTCAATCATAATGCCCATGGTCAATTCAATCATAATGTCCATGGTCAATTCAATCATAATGTCCATGGTCAATTCAATCATAATGCCCATGGTCAATTCAATCATAATGCCCATGGTCAATTCAATCATAATGTCCATGGTCAATTCAATCATAATGCCCATGGTCAATTCAATCATAATGTCCATGGTCAATTCAATCATAATGCCCATGGTCAATTCAATCATAATGCCCATGGTCAATTTGGTTTGACATGCAATATTCCTATGGGGCTAGTAAGGGACCATCAGTAAACTACACAATGTACATGGGATAATATTTTAAAATGTCAATAGCTCCAAATTATAAAGTTTGGGGTCACGACAGTATCCCCATAGAGACAGTATCCCCATAGAGACAGCATCCCCACAGAGACAGCATCCCCACAGAGACAGTATCCCCACAGAGACAGCATCCCCACAGAGACAGTATCCCCACAGAGACAGTATCCCCACAGAGACAGTATCCCCACAGAGACAGTATCCCCACAGAGACAGTATCCCCACAGAGACAGTATCCCCACAGAGACAGCATCCCCACAGGGACAGTATCCCCAAAGAGACAGTATCCCCACAGAGACAGTATCCCCACAGAGACAGTATCCCCACAGAGACAGTATCCCCACAGAGAAGTAATCCCCAAAGAGAAGTAATCCCCAAAGAGACAGTATCCCCACAGAGACAGTATCCCCACAGAGACAGTATCCCCACAGAGACAGTATCCCCACAGAGAAGTAATCCCCACAGAGACAGTATCCCCACAGAGACAGTATCCCCACAGAGACAGTATCCCCACAGAGACAGTATCCCCACAGAGACAGTATTCCCACAGAGACAGTATCACCCAGTGAGATGATAGAAGACAGATGTAGAAGACAGATGAATAGATTAATGAAATATGAAATAAAACAGATTGTCATCTGTTGCTGTTTGGCTATAATCTCCAACCATTAACTCACCTAATCTTCAACCCACTGTTTATGTTTAATGCATAAGAGACAATAAATACACTTTAATGCGTCAAATGGTGGGATAGCCTACTTCCTGTTTGTACATTAGGCATGAGACTGTATGCATAGTCCCACTTGTCTATTGTCAAATACACTGTAATGATAATTAAAGAAACAACACTCCCATAACTATCCATCTCAAGGCTCGACCGCACAAACCAAGGTTCCCCACAACGTTAAACCCAAACAGTTTCGCACAACGGACATGCGCTTGCATTATATACCGCTGCACTCCTTTCTGTCAGAAATGAGACAGAATGTGAAGAATTTTTGCATTTTTGCATTTTTGCATTTATGCATTTTTGCATAACCACACAATAACCCTTGTGTGATTATTCTTTTGTTCCTCCATAAAAAAACACCCAAAAGCCAATAGAAACATTCAAAACTAACCTCGTTCAGCAGAAAGACGTTTGAATTTGTCAGGGACATCCAAAACAATTTAGTGAAATCTCCAACCGTCAACCTCGTTCACCTCAGTCCAACTTCAGTAAAGAATCTACAGTTTGATGACAACAACCAAGAAGGCAACAATCGTAACCCTGTCGATACATTTTCTCCTAGAATAACAGAGAATGTGTTAGAAGATATCCTTCGTAGGAAGGGACTTCGTCCACACCGGTTCAAATTCCTCTTTATTCGTATGTTGATCATTGAATCATGATCAATTATATCTTAGCCTTCAAAGTCTGATGCACTGGCTACAAGGATGAATACATTTCCCCTGTCTCAATAAATAATGTAAGAACTGCACTTTTCACATCTCCATAATGATTAATTTGGATTCAATGGAGATTGATTCGGTCTCCCTTTTTGAATGGGGTTAGATTCCATCTATAGGCGATAGGGATCCTCTACAAATAGCACCTATACTTTCACATCAGAAGGATAAAAGGCTGCCGTGTGAATGCCATGCTGTATTTGAATAGATTCTATTTACTGTTGTTCTTGTCTTAATGTGATTTGTTCTTCTGCAGTGGTGACTCATGTTCACCAAGGGAACTCCACCCACGTCAGCGTAGTCTGGTGCGTGCGACTCATTTCAATCCAAAATGAATGAGGGATGCAAGTCATCATAGGAGACTATGGGTGCAACAGGGGCTGCACAGGTGCGATTATTGACAGTAGCCAGTAACCTACATTGTCTAAATCACAAGCTACTGGCATATTTCCTGTAGGTATGACAAATGACAGGAAAAGCAGACATTTCTCGGCTACTGTATAATTGTCAAAAAAAAACTGTAATTGTCAAAATGTAATTTCATTCATATTGGTGTAACTATACAGCAGCATTCACGATGCATCCTGAGCCCTCTGTGTACTGATACATTTTCTCCATTCATCTCATAATGTAATCATAGGGATAGGATTAGACTATAACAGAATGTATACTGAACAAAAATATAAAAGCAACATGCAACAATTTCAAAGATTTTACTGAGATAAAGTTCATATAAGTAAATCAGTCAATTTAAATAAATTAATTAACCGGTATCTATGGATTTCACATGACTAGGAATGCAGATATGCATCTATTGGTCACAGATACATTGTAAAAAAAAGTAGGGGCTTGGATAGAAAAAACTCAGTATCTGGTGTGACCACCATTTGCATCATGCAGCGCGACACATCTCCTTCGCAGAGAGTTGATCAGGCTGTTGATTGTGGCCTGTAGAATGTTGTCCCACTCCTCTTCAATGGCTATGCGAAGTTGCTGGATATTGGCGGGAACTGGAACACGCTGTCTTATACGTGAATCCAGAGCATCCCAAACATGCTCAACGTGGCATTTCTGGTGAATTTGCAGGCCACTGAAAAACTGGGACGTTTTCAGCTTCCAGGAATTGTGTACAGATCCTAGCAACATGAGGCCATGCATTATCATGCTGAATCATGAGGTGTTGGCGGCATATGAATGGCACGACAATGGGCCTCTGGATCTCGTCATGGTATCTCTGTGCATTCAAATTGCCATCGTTAAAATGCAATTGTGTAAACACTTTACATGTGTTTATATATTTTTTCAGTTTATTATGAGTGGCAGGTAGCTTAGCGGTTAAGAGTGTTGGGCCAGTAACCGAAAGCTCACTGGCTTGAATCCTAAAGCCGACTAGGTGAAAAATCTGCCTATGTGCCCTTGAGCAAGGCACTTTGCCCTAATTGCTCAAGTAAGTCGCTCTCAATAAAAGTGTCTGCTAATTGACTAAAATGTATTATCATAACTTAACAACTAGTGCTCATTTCTTTTGATTTGCCTATGTTGTGGATTCAGTTATTGAAGATTTACTTACTAAGCAAATGTATATCAGCAGGCTTTTTCTGCTGATACAAGTATACATGAAAACGTTACAGGGAAATTCTTACCTTGAGAGCTGTTTCCCAACAATGCAGTGATAATAATAACATAAATAATATAGATAATAATAATATGGATAATAATGATATAGATAATAATGAAATGGATAATAATAATATAGATAATAATATGGATAATAATGATATAGATAATACTAATATAGATAATAATAATATAGATAATAATGAAATGGATAATAATAATATAGATAATAATAATATAGAAAATATAGATAATAATAATATTGATAATATAGATACCAATAATACAGATAATAATAATATAGATAATAATAATATAGATGTTATAGATAATAATAATAATATAGATAATAATAATATAGATGATATATAATAATAATATAGATAATAATAATAATAATATAGATAATAATTATATAGATGATATATATAATAATAATATAGATAATAATAATAATTATATAGATAATAATTATATAGATAATAATAATATAGGTAATATAGATAATAATAATATAGATAATAATAATATTGATAATAATATTAATATAGATAAAATTGATAATAATAATATAGATAATAATAATATCAATAATATAGATAATAATAATATAAATAATAATATAGATAATAATAATATAAATAATCATATATATATTAATAATATACATACTATTAATATAGATAATCATAAAATAGATAATAATAATATACATAATCATAATATAGATACTAATAATATAGATAATACTATTAATATAGATAAAATTGATAATAATAATATAGATACTAATAATATTGATAATATAGATAATAATAATATAAATAATAATATAGATAATAATAATATAAATAATCATATATATATTAATAAAATACATAATAATAATATAGATAATCATAAAATAGATAATAATAATATACATAATCATAATATAGATAATACTAATATAGATAATCATAATATAGATAATAATAGAAAATACAATTTTAAAAAATACAAGAAAAACCGCACAAGAACTAAGATGTGAGTTAGAAACACGAGAATGCAAGTACAGCATTTACAGGCCAGTGTCAGTACCTTGGTCAATGTGTAGGAGTACTGGAGCGGTTGAGTGCTTGTATGATATACATGTAAACAGGGCTGAAAAGTGACTGGTAGCAGGAATATATCAGTACTTATGGTAATATACTAATGGCAATATATATATATACATGTAAAAAGGAGTAATTGTGACCAGTAGCAGGATAAATAGATAAATACTAATGGCAATCAATAATGGACAGCAGTGTAATGGAGTAATATAGTTGAAGTCGGAAGTTTACATACACCTTAGCCAAATACATTTAAACTCAGTTTTTCACAATTCCTGACATTTAATCAGAGTAGAAATTCCCTGTCTTAGGTCAGTTAGGATCACCACTTTATTTTAAGAATGTGAAATGTCAGAATGATAGTAGAGAGAATGATTTATTTCAGCTTTTATTTCTTTCATCACATTCCCAGTGGGTCAGAAGTTTACATATACTCAATTAGTATTTGGTAGCATTGCCTTTAAATTGTTTAACTTGGGTCAAACGTTTCAGGTAGCCTTCCACAAGCTTCCCACAAAACATTGGGTGAATTTTGGCACATTCCTCCTGACAGAGCTGGTGTAACTGAGTCAGGTTTGTGGGCCTCCTTGCTCGCACACACTTTTTCAGTTCTGCCCACACATTTGCTATAGGATTGAAGTCAGGGCTTTGTGATGGTCACTCCAATACGTTTACTTAAAAAAAATCTTTAAGACATTTTTCCACAACTTTGGAAGTATGCTTTGGGTCATTGTCCATTTTGAAGACCCATTTGCGACCAAGCTTTAACTTCCTGACTAATGTCTTGAGATGTTGCTTCAATACATCCACATAATTTTCCTGTCTCATGATGCCATCTATTTTGTGAAGACCACCAGTCCCTCCTGCAACAAATTACCCCCACAACATGATGCTGCCACCCCCGTGCTTCACATTTGGGATGGTGTTCTTCGGCTTGCAAGCCCCCCCTTTTTCGTCCAAACATAACGATGGTCATTATGCCCAAACAGTTCTATTTTTGCTTCATCAGACCAGAGGACATTTCTCCAAAAACTACAATCTTTGTCCCCATGTGCAGTTGCAAACCATAGTCTGGCTTCTAATGGCGGTTTTGGAGCAGTGGCTTCTTCCTTGCTGAGCGGCCTTTCAGGTTATGTCGAAGGTCCTTTGCTTTTGTTCTGGGATTGATTTGCACTTTTAACACAAAAGTACGTTCATCTCTAGGAGACAGAACGCGTCTCCTTCCTGAGCGGTATGACAGCTGCATGGTCCCATGGTGTTTATACTTGCATACTATTGTTTGTACAGAAGAACGTGCTACCTTCAGGCGTTTGGAAATTGCTCCCAAGGATGAACCAGACTTGGAGGTCTCCAATTTTTTTTCTGAGGTCTTGATTTTCCCATGATGTCAAGCAAAGGGGAACTGAGACCAGACGCGCCTTACGCATGGTTTCCCCGGTTCGCCTACATAGGTCGGTGCGGGTTATTCCACCTCCCCGCACTGGTCGGGCGACCGGGAGCATTCAACCAGGTAAGGTTGGGCAGGCTCAATGCTCAAGAGTGCCAGTACGCCTCCATGGTCCGGTATTTCCGGCGCCACCTCCCCGCCCCAGCCTAGTACCTACAGTGCCTACACTACGCACTAGGCTACCAGTGCGTCTCCTGAGCCCAGTTCCTCCTCCACGCACTCTCTCTGTAGTGCGTGTATCCAGTTCGGTGCCTCCAGTTCCGGCACCACGCACTAAGCCTCCTGTGCGTCTCCAGAGCCCTGAACATACTGTATCTTCTCCCCCTACTAATCCTGATGTGCTTGTCCTCAGCCCGGTGTCACCAGTGCCGGTACCTCGCATCAGGTATAGAGTGGGCTTTGAGAGTACAGTGTGCCCTGTCCCTGCTCCCCGCACTAGTAGGAAGGTGCTTATCCTTAGCCCGGTGCCTCCAGTTCCGGCACCACGCACCAGGTCTACAGTGCGCCGTATCCGGTGCTGCCCCTTGTACCGGTGCTGCCCCTTGTCCCGGTGCTGCCCCTTATCCTGGTGCTGCCCCTTGTCCCGGTGCTGCCCCTTGTCCCGGTGCTGCCCCTTGTCCCGGTGCTGCCCCTTGTCCCGGTGCTACCCCTTGTCCCGGTGCTACCCCTTGTCCCGGTGCTGCCCCTTGTCCCGGTGCTGCCCCTTCTCCCGGTGCTGGCCGTTCATTTAGGGGATGTTAGTTTTAGGGTGGTCATTGGGAGGGGAAGACAGAAGCGGGGAGTGACTATGGTGGTGTGGGGACAGCGTCCAGAGCCTGAGCCACCACCGTGGTCAACTGCCCACCCAGACCCTCCCCTGGACTTTGTGCTGGTGCGCCCGGCGTTCGCACCTTGAGGGGGGGGTTCTGTAACGGTCCTGACCTGTTTTCTGTTGTTTTTGTATGTGTTTATGGTCAGGGCGTGTGTTTTGGGTGGGCAGTCTATGTTTTCTGTTTCTATGTTGGTTTTGGGTTGCCTGGTATGGCTCTTAATTAGAGGCAGGTGGTTTGCGTTTTCCTCTAATTAAGAGTCATATTTAGGTAGGGTGTTCTCACTGTTTGTTTGTGGGTGATTGTCTTCCGTATCTGTGTTATGTCTTGCACCATACGGGACTGTTCGGTTGTTCGTTTCGATGTAGTCTGTTCCTGTCCGTGAGTTTTACGTTTTAGTTAAGTAAGTTCATGTTCAGGTTTTTTCGTCTACGTCGTTTTCTTGTTTTGTAAGTTTGTAAAAGTGTTTGTTTTCGTGTGCCGTTGTGTTAAATAAAAGATGGCTTATTTCCCGAATGCTGCATTTTGGTCTGATGATCCTTCTCTCCTCTCCTCGTCCGAGGATGAGGAGAACGACAGCCCTTACACTGAGTTTGAAGGTAGGCCTTGAAATACATCCACAGGTACACCTCCAATTGACTCAAATTGTGTCAATTAGCCTATCAGAATCTTCTAAAGCCATGACATAATTTTCTGGAATTTTCCAAGCTGTTTAAAGGTACAGTCAAACTTCTGACCCACTGGAATTGTGATAAGTTAAATAATCTGTCTGTAAACAATTGTTGGAAAAATTACTTGTCATGCACCAAGTAGATGTCCTAACCGACTTGCCAAAACTATAGTTTGTCAACAAGAAATTTGTGGAGTGGTTGAAAAACGAGTTTTAATGACTCCAACCTAAGTGTATGTAAACTTCCGTCTTCAACTGTATATCTAATCAATAATAATTATAGCTGCAGCGTAGGTTGTTCCTTAGTGGGTAGAACCCTGTGGATGGGCATAGAGTCAGTGTGGATAGTCAGTGTAGGAGTGGACGAGCTGTAGTTGATAGCCATTTAACAGTCTTATGGCCAGGGGATAGAAACTGTTGGTCTGAGCCTTGATGCACCGATACTGCCTGCTAGACGGTAGCATGGAGAACAGTCCACATCTCGGGTGGCTGAAGTCTTTGGCAATTGTTCAGGCCTTTCTCAGACACCACCTGGCATGTCCATCCTGGATGGCTAGGAGGTCGACCCCAGTGATGTGCCGTCCGCACCACCCTCTGTAGGGCCTTCCAGTCGCGGGTGGTGCATTTGCCATACCAGACAGTGATACAACCAAACAGGATGCTCTCAATGGTGCAGCTGTGAAAGTTCCTGAGGATCTGAGGGGCCATGCCAACTTGTTTTAGCCTCATGAGTGAGAAGAGGCGTTGCTGTGCCTTCTTCATGACTGCTCTGGTGTGAGAGGACCATGTTAAGTCATTGGTGATGTGGACACAGAGGAACTTGAAGCTCCTGACCCTCCACTGCAGCCTCCCCCCCCCCCCGTTTTGTGATCAGCTCCTTGGTCTGGCTGACGTTGAGGGAGAGGTTGTTGTCCTGGTACCACACTGCCAGTTCTCTGACCTCCTCCCCTCCCTGTAGGCTGTCTCAATGCCGTTGGTGATCAGGCCTACCACCGTCATGTCATCAGCAAACTTGATGATGGAGTTGGAGTAATGCGTGGCCACATAGTCATAGGTAAACAGGGAGTATAGGAGGGGGCTAAGCACACACCCCTGGGGGGCCCCCATGTTGAGGGTCAGCGTGGCAGAGGTGTTGTTGCCTACTCTCACCACCTGGGGCGTGCCTGTAAGGAAGTCCAGGATACACATTGCACAAGCTGTTCTGTATGAATCTTTCCTACATTAAAGAACCTATAGGATTTTTCAGAACCCAAACATCTCTGAACCACCTTCCAGTTGCCTATTTCTTATCTTTCTACACAGATGGACATAGATGGAATAGGAAGGATGCTGGTGTATTTATTGATTTATGCTCTGTTTGCAAGAAGTAGCTCACCCGGTTGGTGGGTGGGCCCAAACAATTATCTGTTTTAAAGAAATTTTTCTGCTGTTCTACACATTTTGCCATGAGGCTGAGAGAAAAGTTTGCTGTTTTAAAGCTAATTTCCTGCAATTCTACACAATTTGCCATGGGGCAGAGAGAAAATGTAGATTTTTTTTAAAGCTAATTAAAGCTAAAAATATAGGTGTGTTGACAGTGATTAAGGCACTGGATCATGAGCTGTCTTGTTTGCTAAATGAACAAATGAAGTAGGAGGTGGCATGGTGCATATAGCAATAGAAGCACAGTGACATATGCCTCAATGTGGTCATATTGGTGGCTTATTGGGGGTGTGACTTTCAGTTAGTTATTTTTGGTCACCCTTCCCATGAGAATCAATGTCATTGCAGTTAATCTGAATGCCATTCCAATGCACTGCTTGCTATGAATTCAATCTGATGGTGTTTGCATGTTTGGGTAAAAAAGACAAATGATGTCCCGTTTGGAACATTGACAATTAGAGAGCATAAAAAAATATATACAGTATATATATATGTATATATATATATTTATATATATAATAATTTTTTGCTCAATCTGATTGGGTGGGCATGGCTCCCCAGAGCCCACCTACACGGTTGTTTGCAAGGAAGGAGAGAACAGTGTGTAACTGTATCCACTGATCTAAGTTAATGTGGGACGAGAAGAGGAGGGGGTGTGATACAGCTTAGTTTTCACTGTTCTGGCACTTTAGTAGGAATCCTGCTACGCTGTCCATTTTCACACTGATGTCGACCAGTAAAGTCAAGTAATGCCAATGTCAAACAGACAAAAACAAGTCCATTTGAATCTAAATCTCTTCCTCTCTCCTTATTGCTCCTCTCTCTCTCTCACTTTCTTTCTGTTTCTGTCTCTGTCTCTGTCTCTGTCTCTCTGTCTCTCATTATAATAAAGACATGTCCACATTCAATCTATATACTCTCTGATGTGCCAAGACTGCTGGCTAGAACATAAGAGCATGTGGGGGTGGCTTTGTGTTTCCATGTGAGCAATTTGTCTGACAATGCCGCCCTTTGTTGGACTTTATCTCTTACAACAGGTAGAACCAAAGCTCAGCTCACTGGCTGGAAGGAACATTGGGTGAATCTCAAAAGTCCCTCCTCCATTCCTTGCCTCCTTCTTAAAACGTCAGAAAGAAATGAGGAAAGCATTGGAGAAGATCCGATCTGTGGAGGAGAGAACAGAGATGAGAGGATGATTTACTTAGGCTAGTCTGTGAGGAGCATTAGATCAGCATCAATGTCCCCTAGCTAGCCTAACACTCTGGGGGACATTTCTCAAGTCCATTCCATGTGTATTTCAGTTCTTCTATCTCTGTTCATAGAGATCTTCTATAAACCCTTCATTCAAAATAGTTAATAAGAAGTTTAATAAAAAAAATAAAAAATTGGGATGTGCTATAGTTTAAATTAACTGTTCTAACACAATGGTTGAGATGATGACAAGCACAGCCAAGCTCATTGCTGCTGGTTTCTGACTAAAAATCTGACCAATAAGTTCTGATTGTAATATAGGGTAGGGTAAGCCTATGAGATATTGATCACAATGGACATTGACTGAGTCTTTTTCAGTATACCATTGTTTATCCCTGTAAATAATAACTTAAATGAAACACTAGGTGGTGCTGAAAGACCTCTTTAATTGTTCTGTAGTTTAGGGAAAGCATAAATTCCTTTATGGAAACTCCCTACAGTGGAGTTCAATATAACTTGTCAATAGAAAAAGGACAAGGTGTTGACCTAAACAGGTGGTAGACTGACATGAAAATGAAATGGAATTTAACTTGAAAATGTAGTTAGGCCCCCAATTTACTAAACAATATGTGTGTGTGTGTCTGCGTCGCCACTGTAGGCTAGGCTAAAATGGCTGCTCTGTAACAGAGCAGTCTGCATTATACAGGCTACATAAGGCAATTCCCTATTCCTTAGTTGCTCCCCATTACCATCTGGTCCAATAACAGGGCAAAAGGGTATTCCCCAATAACGTCCCAACAATCAATAACAGTTTGCACCTGTGGCCAAGGATGCTGTTTGGCAGAGCTTGGGGAAACAGCTGATAGCATAACTGTGAGTTTGACATGTTTGTTGCTTGCTAAACCCAAACTTAACAAACCGAACTAAACAATGGCGGGCCATTTGGGTGAATAGCCTACATCCATTAGCCTATGCCTAGCATTGGAAAGTTGATGTAGCACATTACATGTTAGATTAATCAATTAAATGGTTATCTTGCAACAAGATAAGAGTTAGCAATCTAGCTGTGTATTTTGAGATCCCACTCCCCCTGGTGGTGAATTAGGCCCATGTAGAAGGCCTAGGCCAATAACACAGAAATATGTAGACAAATTAATCTCTAAAGAGCCCAACATAAATCTTATAATTCTGGATCCTGTTTTGACAGTTTGCACATCAAAATATAAATCATGCATTCCCTTGATTTTTTAGATGAAATAGCTAAACATTTATTGAGTCACCATCGCAGTTGTCTAAAAGTTCCATTGTTTACGCAAATGGAAAGTAACTGTGTATTTATCATTATTAATATAATTTATCGTCATCTAACTTTTTGTCCATATTGTCCCAGCTCAACTACACAGGTCATATTCAGGCACAAATGTTTTTGTCCATAATTAGGAGAATTAGCGCATTTAGAGACTAGATGCCCAAGTGATGGTGCTGGCTACAGTCTAGCTCTTCATCGTTCTCAGTTGAAGAACTGACAACAGTGCAGCTTATGTGTACAACAGTCCTGGTGCTCTATCTACATGTTAATCATGCTCGCTTGCAATACGGTTTTGGAAACCTTTGTAACTTTACTTTCATATTTTGCATTTGTACAATTATTTTGATGAGATGATTGTGGACTACAGGAAAAAGAGGACGGAGCACGCCCCCATTCTTATCGACGGGGCTCTAGTGGAGCAGGTTGAGAGCTTCAAGTTCCTTGGTGTCCACATCACCAACAAACTAGAATGGTCCAAACACACCAAGACAGTCATGAAGAGGGCACGACAAACCTATTCCCCCTCAGGAGACGGAAAAGATTTGGCATGGGTCCTCAGATCCTCAAAAGGTTCTACAGCTGCAACACCAAGAGCGTCCTGACTGGTTGCATCACTGCCTGGTACGGCAACTGCTCGGCCTCCGACCACAAAGCACTACAGAGGTTAGTGCATACGGTCCAGTTCAATACTGGGGCTAAGCTGCCTGTCATCCAGGACCTCTACACCAGGCAGTGTCAGAGGAAGGCCTTAAAAATTGTCAAAGACCCCAGCCACTCCAGTCATAGACTGTTCTCTCTGCCCTCAAGCGGTACCGGAGCGCCAAGTCTTTGACCAAAAGGCTTCTCAACAGCTTTTACCCGCCCTCCAACCCCTCTTTTATGCTGCTGCTACTATCTGTTTATCATCTATGCATAGTCACTTTAACTATACATTCATGTACATATTACCTCAATTAGCCCAACTAACCGGTGCCCCCGCACATTGACTCTGTACCGGTACTAACTGTATATAGCCTCCACATTGACTCTGTACCGGTACTACCTGTATACAGCCTCCACATTGACTCTGAACCGGTACTACCTGTATACAGCCTCCACATTAACTCTGTACCGGTACTACCTGTATATAGCCTCCACATTGACTCTGTACCGGTACTACCTGTATACAGCCTCCACATTGACTCTGTACCGGTAATCCCTGTATACAGCCTCCACATTGACTCTGAACCGGTACCACCTGTATACAGCCTCCACATTGACTCTGAACCGGTACCACCTGTATACGGCCTCCACATTGACTCTGTACCGGTACTACCTGTATATAGCCTCCACATTGACTCTGAACCGGTACTACATGTATATAGCCTCACTACTGTCATTTTACTGTTTTTTATTTATATATCTATTGTTTACCTAATACCTATTTGTTCCTTAAAAATTGCATTGTTGGTTAGGGCTTGTAAGTAAGCATTTCACTATAAGGTCTACCTACACCTGTTGTAGTCGGAGCACATGACAAATAAACTGATTTGATTTGATATGAAAGTAGAGGACTTTGTTCCGAGAGCCAGTTAACCTCTGGACATAGTAACCAACCTGGTTCAGGTTTAGATGGAGTATTCGGCTGTCTTAGCTACCAGAGCCAGTTAACCTCTGGACATAGTTGTAACGGCGTTCCTCTCTCTCTTCATAAGAAGAGGAGGAGTAGTGATCGAGCCAAGGCGCAGCGGGTTGTGAATACATGATGAATTTTATTTATAAGACAAAACGAAACAAACTATACTTGAATAAACTAACAAAATAACAAAAGGAAAATAGACAGACTTAGTACGACGAACTGACATAACACACGCAGAACGAACGAACAAGTACTTACTACAAAAACGCACGAACAAACCGAAACAATCCCGTATGGTGTAACATCGACACAGACACAGGAGACAATCACCCACAAACAAACAGTGAGAACACCCTACCTAAATATGACTCTTAATTAGAGGAGACCGCAAAACACCTGCCTCTAATTAAGAGCCATACCAGGCAACCAAAACCAACATAGAAACAGATAACATAGACTGCCCACCCAAAACACATGCCCTGACCTAAACACATACAAAAACAACATAAAACAGGTCAGGACCGTTACAATAGTAACCAACCTGGTTCAGGTTTAGATGGAGTATTCGGCTGTCTTAGCTACCAGAGCCAGTTAACCTCTGAACATAATAACCAACTTGGTTGGTTTGCAATTCGTATTATTCTGTATGTAAATCCGAGACTCTCCATTTAGTATGATATGTTAAGTTTCGTATGGTATGTATTCATTTGTGGATGTTCATTACCCATGTTGTATGATATGTTACGAATTACAATTCGTATCATATGTTATGAATTTGCAAAAGTACTATATGTTACGAATCTGCAAAATATACTATATGTTAGGAATTTGCAAAATATACTATATGTTAGGAATTTGCAAAATATACTATATGTTAGGAATTTGCAAAATATACTATATGTTAGGAATTTGCAAAATATACTATATGTTAGGAATTTGCAAAATATACTATATGTTAGGAATTTGCAAAATATACTATATGTTAGGGATTTGCTAAACGTATGATAAGTAACGAATTCTACGAATTTTACATGATGGGTTGGTTAGATAGGCTTGTTCTAACCCATCACTTTCTACTACATATAATAACACGATTAAATTATATCTTTACATTTATATATATAATATATAAGTACAAAAATGGATGTAGCAACTACCGATTGCCCCTTTAAGTCTATCAAAAGTGTGCGAGTTTGAGCATGTGTCCATTAGGCCTATGGATATTTTATTTTTATCAGCATGAATTAGATTGAGCAATAATAATAAAAGCCCCACTTTTATTCCATAAACTGGGATCAGCACTATGCAGCTGATGCAAGAGCGCATTTTTCACTGGCTGTCTACAATGATTGATAGGCAGCTTAAACTTCTTGAATTCAACTATTATTGAGTTCAAATACACATTTAGATTTGTGAACAGCATCCACAACAACCACAATCCGTAAGGCTCCAATAGTTAAATGAGAGAGCAGCAGTGTGATTCAACAATAAGTGATATCCGTATCGGTGTAGACTACACCACTGCTGTCATCCTTACCTCCAAGCGTTTATTCAACTTGGATAATCTTTGGCTTGGACTGTAGCCTACAAAAGCCTATTTCTGCTCTTTTTCGCGATCTATCAAACACATTTGGTGTGTCATCATAGTGGTCTCTGACATCATAGTGGTCTCTGACATCATAGTGGTCTCTGACATCATAGTGGTCTCTGACTTGTGGTCAGACTCACTCAGGTAGAACAAACTTAAACTTGTGCTCTTTTTCAATGTTGATTTGAATGACATTGAGAAAACAGAGAAGTGTCTAATATTTTTTGTATGCAAACATCCTTTCTGAATGTAAAAGTAATCCTCAAAGTAATCATCTAGTTTTTCAAAAATATCTGTAATCTGATTACAATATTTTTGCTGGTAACGTAACGGATTACAGTTAACGTTTTTTGTAATTCTTTACAGGTAATGGATCTTAAAGTATCATAGTACTTTAAGTGTCTGGATTTATATTTACTATGTTACGTCTTGTCTATGAGACCAGGCTACAGCTACAATAACATATAGGCCTAAGCTCTTTGGACATTAAAGTAGTTGGTCTGCAGTACATCTTGGCTAGCTGCAGTCTACATCCTCACGCTCTTGTGCCCCGTTTATACCTGGTGCTAACATGCAGCCCAACAGGCAGCCAATTCTGATATTTTGTTCCACTATTTGGTTTTTTGACCAATCACATCAGATCTTTTCACATCAGATCTTTTTCAGAGCTTATCTGATTGGTCGAAAGACCAACTAGTGAAAAAAATATCAGAATTGAGCTGCCTGTCTGAACGCAGAACATGCATTGTGTCTGGATATCAATCAAGTGTAAACAGGTCTGAAATCCTCATTCGACCCTAGACCGCATCTAAAATCATTAACAAATAGCACCATTGACTTATGGCATCGACTTCATTGCTTAGTTGTCCCACTCAAAATGGCACTCATATTTGTGTTGTAATATGTAGGCCTATCAGTTCATGACAATTGAAGAAGGCTACCTGTCTTATTAGGTAAAAAGCCCGAGCGAGCGATACAGTCAGAGAACCTAGTGGGAATGTAGCGAGCGCCAGATGTTGGGCGCGTTTGAGTGGTAAGGCAAAAGCAACGGTAGACGAAAGTCAAGTGAAGTCGTGTGAGGTGAATTTGCAACAGCCGAAAGTCAGACACTAATATGGTTTTCCAACAGCAAGGCTCACATCAACATGGCAGTGTTTCCATTGTTTCTAAAAGCTTTGTTTATAATGTCAAAATAAACATGTCTCCAACTCCCATATCACACTCACAAACTGAAATCACATGTGAGTTCATTATACAATCAATTACCGGTAGTTAGAGACTAAAATATCACAGTTGTTTGTATATGGGCTATCCACTGTATAGCCTACATTAAGTTGATTCCTGTTTCAGTCATATCTTTGATGACATACGCGCGGGTCAAACAAAAACACCCTAATGATTGGTTGACAATAGAGCCTCCCACAATGCAGGCGACATCTGCAGGATGAAGCTGGGGTAATGCAACTGCAGATACTTCCAGTCGAAGCCGTCAAAACGTCAAAACACAGGATTTCTGGAAAGTTCATGCAGTAGACATGTAGGCGCAATATAGACAATTTTTAACATAATGCAACACACTTTTTTGAAAGGCGGTCACCGACTTGACTTGACAAAAGTGATCAGCTCGAACGCGCCCACTGTATGTACATTTGTAGCCAATCCCCTCGATTGCAGCCTAGACGTCGATAGATACACGTTTTCATCTGAACGAAAAGACAGCAACGTACCAAAACAGAGGGAGAAAGTCAGCTATATTGCGCGCGGTTCGTATATGGGTGTTAATCAATGTGGTAAGTACAATCTCTCCCGGGCTACTAGCCTTGTGGATAACTGTTTTCCAGTCTACAACAACGCTACATTAACTTAACTAGTCGACTATTATCACTGTAATTATATAACACAGTAGTGCCACAAAAATTTAACAGAACAGCCGAGGTTACAATGTTAACTTGGCCTCTTCAGCAGTGTAGCAGGAGCCTGTAGTTTCAAGGTGGCATGTTATGCAGGTATTTGCGCTGTTTTACATGTCACTATCGACGATGTTGCTAGTAGTAACAAGCCTATAGGCTATGTGTAGGCTTCATAAATGTGTTGATGCCTACCAAAGAAGGAGACATTCTGGTGCATATAGGCTATGCATTTACAATAAGGGACGTACCTAGAAGAAACCGGGTTAGGACATGTATGTATCCTGTTCTCTGATTGAAAAAAAAAAAAGCTTGAAGGTGCATTACAATAGTATGGCTTTGCGGATGGGCTACTGTCGGCTATCTTTCCAGTGGGAAATTAGTGCAATGAAAGTATGCAAGTAGCCCTACTACTTGTCAAACGGCGCGATCATGGAATTCCTGGAGTCGATTTCTCATAGAAGTTTGTAGAGAGATTTTAAATTATTACTCATGACTTGAATTCTGGCGACAAATGGTAAGAGTAGGGCTAGATAAGAACTGTCGGTGCAGGGAAATATAGACAAGCCATTATAAATGAAACGTTTGAGAAGTAGGCGCATTGTTACTGTCGAAATGTCCCCATGGAAAGGCTATGGGTAACATCTACCGGTAGCTTCACACAAACAGTGCGTGCGATTATGCAATCCTTTTCTTCGGACGGTCTTCTTGCAACCAAATAGCCTAGGCTATGTGCAGATATGTGTTTGCATGTAGGCCTATTTATCGCAAACATCCTGATTATGTGGTATTAGGCCTGCATATAGATAATTGACATTCAAACTCAAGGCATATCCTATTAATTCTCTATATATTAATTTACAACGTTGACAACCGTTTTTCCGGTCTATAACGAGGTGGTTAGATTGGAAACAAGTATTATTTTTTAAATTATATCTCAAGCGGATGCTCCTGTAAACGCATGCATGCACTGTTCTGTTTGTTACATAACCGCCGCATGCTGCTGTGTGCTCCTGCTGTCTGACTCTGACCGGCCGTGCATGCACCAGAGCCAGAGGTGAATGCAATGCTTGCTTGCCAGTCTGACCCACAGGGGCATTGAATAACCTAATAGCATAGATCAGATCAGATCATAGATCAGATCAGGTGCCTTTATCTGCCTAACAATACCTAGATATAGTATTTGCATATCCAGCTAGTTGCGTTTTTGTATTTGCTCAGACGAACCAGTGTGGCTCAGTTAGAGCATAACACTTGCAACACCAGGGTTTTGGGTTCGATTCCCAGGAGAGACCAGTGTGAAAAATGTATCCACTCACTACTATATGTCGCTCTGGATAAGAGTGGCTGCTAAATGACTAAACTGTCAATTGTAAACTCAATGTTAAACTGTGTGAATATGTATCCTTAAACCTTTTTAAACCACTTATTATAGGTGGAAATGTATGAATGATGATAAAATACGTTTTTTTTAAAGCCTACATATTTTGTTATACTTAAGCAATAAGGTCCGATGGGGTTTGTGATATATGGCCAATATACCACGGCTAAGGGCTGTTCTTATGCACGACGCAACGCAGAGTGCCTGGACACAGCCCTTAGCCGTGGTATATTGGCCATATATCACAAACCCCTGAAGTGCCTTATTGCATTTATAAACTGGTTACTAACGTAATTAGAGCAGTAAAAAATAACTGTTTTGTCATACCCGTGGTATACGATCTAATATACCACGGCTGTCAGTCAATCAGCATTCAGAGCTCGAACCACCCAGTTTATAATGTGTATATACCACACCCCCTCGGGCCTTATTGGTTAATTAAAGAATACACTAAATACACCATGGTGTTCTGTCTGACATCCAGTAACCGCCTATGTTGTTTATTGGGAGAATGGCAGAGTTGAACTACGTTGATAACAAACTACAGAACAGGACTCTCTGTTTGCCATATCCTCGGTTAGTTTCAAAGGTTTCTTTTGTGAAGCAACTTCTATCAATAGCTAGCTACTGCTCTTAATAAGGAACACAGGCATGCCACCAGGCGCATGTACTGTAGAATATAATAAGTACTTAATTGTTAATTTTGTGAGACGTAAATCTTCTGCCTTCCTCAACAACCCTCCACCCCAAAACACACATGCACGCGCACACACGTGGCATAAACGCACACACCCACATTGAGAAACACTGCATCTCTGTAGTCTTTTTCCTCCAGGTTGTTGTTCTACAGATCCTCCCTGACTGTTGTTGTTGTTGTTCTACAGATCCTCCCTGACTGTTGTTGTTGTTCTACATATCCTCCCTGACTGTTGTTGTTGTTGTTCTACAGATCCTCCCTGACTGTTGTTGTTGTTGTTCTACAGATCCTCCCTGACTGTTGTTGTTGTTGTTCTACAGTTCCTCCCTGACTGTTGTTGTTGTTGTTCTACAGATCCTCCCTGACTGTTGTTGTTGTCCTACAGTTCCTCCCTGACTGTTGTTGTTGTTGTTCTACAGATCCTCCCTGACTGTTGTTGTTGTTGTCCTACAGTTCCTCCCTGACTGTTGTTGTTGTTGTTCTACAGATCCTCCCTGACTGTTGTTGTTGTCCTACAGTTCCTCCCTGACTGTTCGTGTTGTTCTACAGATCCTCCCTGACTTGTTGTTGTTGTTGTTGTTGTTCTACAGATCCTCCCTGACTGTTGTTGTTGTTGTTCTACAGATCCTCCCTGACTGTTGTTGTTGTCCTACAGTTCCTCCCTGACTGTTCGTGTTGTTCTACAGATCCTCCCTGACTGTTGTTGTTGTTGTTGTTCTACAGATCCTCCCTGACTGTTGTTGTTGTTGATGTTCTACAGATCCTCCCTGACTGTTGTTGTTGTTGTTCTACAGATCCTCCCTGACTGTTGTTGTTCTACAGATCCTCCCTGACTGTTGTTGTTGTTGTTCTACAAATCCTCCCTGACTGTTGTTGTTGTCCTACAGATCCTCCCTGACTGTTGTTGTTGTTCTACAGATCCTCCCTGACTGTTGTTGTTGTTGTTGTTCTACAGATCCTCCCTGACTGTTGTTGTTGTTGTTGTTGTTGTTGTTCTACAGATCCTCCCTGACTGTTGTGGTGTTGTTGTTCTACAGATCCTCCCTGACTGTTGTTGTTGTTGTTGTTGTTGTTGTTCTACAGATCCTCCCTGACTGTTGTTGTTGTTGTTCTACAGATCCTCCCTGACTGTTGTTGTTGTTGTTGTTCTACAGATCCTCCCTGACTGTTGTTGTTGTTGTTCTACAGATCCTCCCTGACTGTTGTTGTTGTTGTTCTACAGATCCTCCCTGACTGTTGTTGTTGTTGTCCTACATATCCTCCCTGACTGTTGTTGTTGTTGTTCTACAGATCCTCCCTGACTGTTGTTGTTGTTGTTCTACAGATCCTCCCTGACTGTTGTTGTTGTCCTACAGATCCTCCCTGACTGTTGTTGTTGTTGTTCTACAGATCCTCCCTGACTGTTGTTGTTGTTGTTCTACAGATCCTCCCTGACTGTTGTTGTTGTCCTACAGATCCTCCCTGACTGTTGTTGTTGTTGTACTACATATCCTCCCTGACTGTTGTTGTTGTTGTTGTTGTTGTTGTTGTTGTTCTACAGATCCTCCCTGACTGTTGTTATTCTACGTACCCTCATGTTCATCTCCCTGACTGTTGCTGTAAAAGTTAATTTCATGCTATTCTACACATTATGCCATGGGGTGGAGAGAAATGTTTGCAGTTTTTAATATGATATCTGACTGAGACTGACTAAATCATTTGGGGCCCCCCGGCCAGTAATTCGATTATGATTACTAAGTTCAGATAGCTGGCCGCTAGCCTGACTTACCAATCTAAAAAACGGTAGTGCTTCATGGGCTAATAGAGTCACTGTTAGTAGCTAGGTTTCCATCCAATTGGCGACAGATTTTCATGCGAATATTCTAAAATCTGCATGAAAACAATATGAACATTTTCTCACCAGAGATGTTTCCATCAAATTGACTTGTTGCTGATAAAAGGCTGTGTGTGACGACGTGGTGCACGTTCTAATTCCCATGTACTGAATAAAACAAGTACAAGTTAAATGGGTTTCCAAGGCATTTTCAACTCTACTGATGGTTCTGTCACAACAAAAGGTTATGTTTTATAGGGAGTGCTCCCAGTCCGGTATTACCACATGCTCTCTAGCCAACAGCACGCAGATAAATACAGCATGATAGAGCACACGTAGAGCCTACATGATCAGATTATTATTGACAAAAGAGTGTCGTCTTGTTATTTGTCAAATGGTACCCAAGCAACAATGATGATGTCACCAGAATCAGACCCTGGATATCTATTGGAAAGGAGCGCATCACCTTGCACTTTCACCACCCTGTGAAGTTCAACATAATCGATTTCATCTGTAGCATAATAAACTGCATGCTTTCCCCAAGAGTCGTAGTGGGAGGACCACACAACATGTCATTACGTGACTCCAAGTTTACTTCGATATGATAGTTATTATATCAATATTTGGGCATAAAAGCATTTCCACCAACATTTCTCGCATAATTCATTTTACAGACACAAAAAGATCCCATCTTGTGGAGCGTATTTTGTTTTGTCGTCATTTGGGAAGTTGACCGACATTTATTTTGTTGTTGCCGACAGTACTTTACTCAACTCAAAAGGTTGGATGGAAACCTGGCTAGGGATTGACATAACAAGATAAACTGTTGATGCACAACACAATTTTGGAATTTTGAATTATTTTACTGTATTTTACTATTCTAACTTTCAACAGTAAGTTAAAAAGTAAAAAAAGAAACAAAAAAGATGTTAAATTGATCCGAGGGGCTTCAGAAGGAGGGTTGTGGGGCGCCAGCTGCCCATTCCTGTTATATTCCAATGTCCTTGACATGTGCTGAATGCAGCCATAACTCAGCTTGACCGAGTGTGTCCCAAATGGCAGCCAATTCCCTACAATAGTGCAGTACTTTTGATCAGAGCCCTACGGGCCACAATCTAAAGGAGTGCACAATATAGGGAATAGGGTCCCATATGGGACACGGGGTGTGAGTCATCAGGGCTAATGGGGGACAGGAAACATGCACAATTTAATCTGGAGTGGAGGGCTCTTCATCTCGTGTGTGTGTGTGTGTGTGTGTGTGTGTGTGTGTGTGTGTGTGTGTGTGTGTGTGTGTGTGTTTCATCTGTGATGACTGCTAAATGCCCACTCATAAGGCCTTTGTTCTCTAATAGGGCAAACTCAACCCTGCCCTGATGTTATGGGGAGATTGCTATAATATAACTACACTAACTACACTGAAAGGATATGGATGGATGGAAAGCTAGTTTTCACAGATGTCATGGAAATCCAAAGAGCACTAGAAGAAGTGTATTTGGAATGGACCATATTGAATTCCAGTGATAGGCTTCGGGCGATCTATCTACATGGTTGATGTACAGTGCACTGAATAGCATGATGATTAGCAGTCACACTTCAGCATCTGCAAACAGAAACATTTGCATCTGAAGCCTCTCTCTGGGTGGGGGTGGAATGGGATCAGGTGGTGACGGAGAGGAGGAATGACTATAAATTCACTTTGACAATATGGCTCATCTCTTTTATTGATTAGTGCAAATACACTGCTACACTTTGAGTTTGCTATTGGCTGGCTGCACACTCCTTCCATTTACTAAAAAACAGCTGAAATACAACTGGAAATCTTTCTGGGTAACACTGCATTAAGTTGCTCTTATAAGTTTAGGGTTATTTTCTGTAATTACATGAGGAATAAGTTATACCTTAGTGTTCAGGGTCCAGGTCTGGTGGTCTTCAGAGGCAGGAAGTGATGTAATGACACTGTTTGTTTGTTTGTTAGTTTGTTTGGCACAGGTGCAGCTCCAAGCTCCAAGGCAGACAGACACACCGCCTTTACAGGAAGGTAGACACACCTACCCCTGGCCAGTTTGATCCCGTTGTGTGTGCAAATGAGTGGCCTGGCTGAAGAGCGCAGAGTTGGTACACACCACAGAGCCCACACAGGTCAGTGGACTCTATACCTATAGGCCTAAAGTACATGTGAATGAAGATGCTAAGAATGAACTGGATGATCAACAGAGAAGAGACATGTCTTCCATTGCAATAGCATTGAAACCGAGCTCAGATGTCAAGTCTGTCCCTAACGGTGTATTGATTCCACCCTGTCTGTCTCTAACGGTGTATTGATTCCACCCTGTCTGTCCCTAACGGTGTGTTGATTCCACCCAGTCTGTCCCTAACGGTGTATTGATTCCACCCTGTCTGTCTCTAACGGTGTATTGATTCCACCCTGTCTGTCTCTAACGGTGTATTGATGACCGCCCTGTCTGTCCCTAACGGTGTATTGATTCCACCATGTCTGTCCCTAACGGTATATTGATTCCACCCTGTCTGTCTCTAACGGTGTATTGATGACCGCCCTGTCTGTCCCTAACGGTGTATTGATTCCACCCTGTCTGTCTCTAACGGTGTATTGATTCCACCATGTCTGTCCCTAACGGTGTATTGATGACCACCCTGTCTGTCCCTAACGGTATATTGATTCCACCCTGTCTGTCCCTAACGGTATATTGATTCCACCCTGTCTGTCCCTAACGGTATATTGATTCCACCCTGTCTGTCCCTAACGGTATATTGATTCCACCCTGTCTGTCCCTAACGGTGTATTGATGACCACCCTGTCTGTCCCTAACGGTGTATTGATTCCACCATGTCTGTCCCTAACGGTATATTGATTCCACCCTGTCTGTCCCTAACGGTGTATTGATGACCACCCTGTCTGTCCCTAACGGTGTATTGATTCCACCCTGTCTGTCCCTAACGGTATATTGATTCCACCCTGTCTGTCCCTAACGGTGTATTGATGACCACCCTGTCTGTCTCTAACGGTGTATTGATGACCACCCTGTCTGTCCCTAACGGTGTATTGATTCCACCATGTCTGTCCCTAACGGTGTATTGATTCCACCCTGTCTGTCCCTAACGGTGTATTGATTCCACCATGTCTGTCCCTAACGGTGTATTGATGACCACCCTGTCTGTCCCTAACGGTGTATTGATTCCACCATGTCTGTCCCTAACGGTGTATTGATGACCACCCTGTTTGTGCCTAACAGTGTATTGATTCCACCCTGTCTGTCCCTAACGGTGTATTGATTCCACCCTGTCTGTCCCTAACGGTGTGTTGATTCCACCCTGTTTGTGCCTAACAGTGTATTGATGACCACCCTGTCTGTCCCTAACGGTGTATTGATTCCACCCTGTCTGTCCCTAACGGTGTATTGATTCCACCCTGTCTGTCCCTAACGGTGTATTGATTCCACCCTGTCTGTCTCTAACGGTGTATTGATGACCACCCTGTCTGTCCCTAACGGTATATTGATTCCACCCTGTCTGTCCCTAACGGTATATTGATTCCACCCTGTCTGTCCCTAACGGTATATTGATTCCACCCTGTCTGTCCCTAACGGTGTATTGATGACCACCCTGTTTGTGCCTAACAGTGTATTGATTCCACCCTGTCTGTCTCTAACGGTGTATTGATGACCACCCTGTCTGTCCCTAACGGTGTATTGATTCCACCCTGTCTGTCTCTAACGGTGTATTGATGACCACCCTGTCTGTCCCTAACGGTGTATTGATTCCACCATGTCTGTCCCTAACGGTATATTGATTCCACCCTGTCTGTCCCTAACGGTGTATTGATGACCACCCTGTCTGTCCCTAACGGTGTATTGATTCCACCATGTCTGTCCCTAACGGTATATTGATTCCACCCTGTCTGTCTCTAACGGTGTATTGATGACCACCCTGTTTGTGCCTAACAGTGTATTGATTCCACCCTGTCTGTCCCTAACGGTGTATTGATTCCACCCTGTCTGTCCCTAACGGTGTGTTGATTCCACCCTGTTTGTGCCTAACAGTGTATTGATGACCACCCTGTCTGTCTCTAACGGTGTATTGATGACTGCCCTGTCTGTCCTTGTCTGCATATTGTTGACCTGCTAACCCTAATCTGTCTCTGTTGTCCCAGTAGGATGTCGTGGGTCAGAGGCTTCTTCGTAGCCAGAGTGGACGAGCGAAAGACCGCGTGGGGGGAGCGCAATGGCAGCAAGTCCAACAAGCGGAAGGACTGTGGCTCAGGGTCGTCTCTCTGCAACCCCCGCTACATGAGCTGCCTGCGGGAAGCTGAGGACATGGATCCACCATCTCACACCCCCCAGCACTACCACTGTGGTGGAGGGGGCGCGGGGCCCAGCGGAGGAGGTAACTTTGGAATGCGCTGCGTCTGGCAGGAGGACCACTATGGGAAACGGACCGGGGCTGTGGGAGACCTCGGGTTAAAGGCTGTGGATCTGGGGTTCGACGACGGAGACCTGAGAGGGAGGAGAGGTCCTGGGGGGGACGGAGGAACTTGTGAAGCCTTGACAGCCGCTGAGTGCTGGATGTGTATGGTACGGGTGTTCCAGTCCAAGACGTTCACCTCAGCCAAACTAGAGCGTCTGTACCAGCGCTACTTCTTCAGGCTCAACCAGAGCTCTCTGACTATGCTGATGGGTGTCCTTGTCATAGTCTGCGGTGTCATGCTAGCCTTCCACTGTGTCCACGCTCCGCCCGACGTAGCCTACGCCTCGGTGCTCTCCGTGGCCATGGCCCTCTTCCTGTCCATGATGGTGGTGTGCAACAGGAACAGCTTCCACCAGGACTACATGTGGATCGTCAGCTACCTGGTTATCGGGGTGCTACTAGTGGTCCAGGTGTTCGGGGTGTTGATGGTTGCCCCCCGGAGCGCCTCTGAGGGGATCTGGTGGTCCGTGTTCTTTGTGTACATTATCTATACACTGTTGCCAGTGAGGATGAGAGCTGCAGTGCTGAGTGGAGGAGTACTGTCTACCATACACCTCATCACCGCATGGCAACTCAACCAGAACGATGTCTTCCTATGGAAACAGGTAGGACTCTACTGTCAACATGATATGGTACCATACAACGTTGTTGGAAACGGGTAGGACTCTACTGTCAACATGATATGGTACCATACAACGTTGTTGGAAACGGGTAGGACTCTACTGTCAACATGATATGGTACCATACAACGTTGTTGGAAACGGGTAGGATGATACTTTTCAATACAATGTCATTTGTCTAATCTGCTGGTGGCCATCTTGATAGACAGTCTTTTTATTGTCTCTCATGTGGAAATTCACTAGCCATTTGCGTACTTGCAGTAAAGTGTTGACGTTACATGGCTTTACACTATATTCAGTGCAGTTTAAGGACGTTTAGTTGAGCAGTGTCCGTATCATTTTGATGAATCGTCTTTGTCTGTGCATTGGTTGGAAATTCATGACTCCATTATATATGCATGACTATCCATTATCTATATGTGACTATCAATTATCTATCCATGACTCCATTATATATGCATGACTATCCATTATCTATCTGTGACTATCCATTATCTATCCATGACTCCATTATATATGCATGACTATCCATTATCTATCCATGACTCCATTATATATGCATGACTATCCATTATCTATCTGTGACTATCCATGATCTATCCATGACTCCATTATATATGCATGACTATCCATTATCTATCCATGACTCCATTATATATGCATGACTATCCATTATCTATCCATGACTCCATTATATATGCATGACTATCCATTATCTATCCATGACTCCATTATATATGCATGACTATCCATTATCTATCCACGACTATCCATGGCCTGAAACAACCTAATTTTCCTCCTCAGCATCAATATAATATAGGGCAAACGCTGTAGACTCAAACACACACACACACACACACACACACACACACACACACACACACACACACACACACACACACACACACACACACACACACACACACACACACACACACACACACACACACACACACACACACACACACACACACCTACCCTCCACTGTTCTCCCATGGTGTGGTGTCAAAGGTGCCTTGCTAAAAGTAGATAGTACCGTAAATTGTTGGCCGCCTTAAAATGAGATTTTTAATGAGGCTATATGTGTGTGTGTGTGTGTGTGTGTTTTCATCTTTAGGGCAACGATCGTCAGCTCTGTTGGGGTTTGTAGAAGGTCATCTGGGTTGAATGAGCCTCTTTAGCAGTATTATGCAGGAATATCATGATAATATAATCCAGTATCATTTATATTCAAGCCTCAATTCACTGAGACAAAGATGCCATTGTGGTTTTGTGTAAGAGGTGGGGGAACATTGTAGGGATGGGGTGTGGGGTTCTGGTAGGCCAATGGACTTGACAAAGGAACAGAACTGAATATCCATCGCTTGAAAATAGATGAAGCTAAAGAAAAAAAAAAAGTGGGTCATAATTAATAATAGATTTTTCTATTTTCTTGTTGTAAATAATTATTGCGTATGAACTGCCTATAAACATTGTTACATTGTTTGTTAAACTTTACTTACCAATGTAGATAAATACATTAACACTTTTTGTAAAATGGTTTACATTTAGTTCCTTAACGGTCTACAAGCAGTCCCTCCAATAAAGTGTTACTGACAAGTGACCACTAGCAGTAGCCTCTGATGTACACAGTCTGTCAAAACATAGTGATTACATTATGGCATTATTATGTACATTATTACATACAGTATGGCACTATTACATTATGGCATTATTACATAATGGCATTATGACTGTCATTATCACATCTTTACATTGTGTCATTATTACATCATGGCATTATGGCATTATTACATTAAGACTATTACATTATGGCATCATTACATACATTGTTACATACATTACTACATTATGGTATTTTCACATTATTACATCATGGCATTATTACATTATGGCATTATTACTTTATGGCATTATTACTTTATGACATTATTACATACATTGCGCAGCGGTCTAAGGCACTGCATCTCAATGTTAGTGGCGTCACTACAGACCCTGGTTCGATTCCAGGCTGTATCACAACCGGCCGTGATTAGGAGTCCCATGGGGATTGACTTGCCTAGTTAAATAAGGGTAAAATAAATACATAAAATTACATTTATTATGGTATTATTACATTGTCATTATCACATTATGGCATTATCACAATATGGCATTATCACATTATCACATGATGGCATTATCAAATGATTACATTATCACATTATGCCATTATCACAGTATGGCATTATCACATTGTAACATTGTGTCATTATCAAATGATTACATTATCACAATATGACATTATCACAGTATGGCATTATCACATTGTAACATTGTCATTATCAAATGATTACATTGTGGCATTATCACATTATGGCATTATCACATTATGGCATAGTTACATTATGGCGTTATACCGTTGTTCCGATATTGAAATGTCCATTAGATGAGTAACATTTTTAAAACCAGCTGTCGCTCTCCACAAGTGCCTATGGGGGTGGGGGCTAGGCTAGAGGTTGATTTAGGATTGAGGGGTGTCTGTGGGCTCAGTGGTTGGCTGTGTGAGGCTCGCTGCTTGGTTGGTGTTGGCAGTTGGCACCCTTCATTACAGAAAGGACAGAGGACCCGTCCCTAATGGCACCCTAATACCGATTTAGTGCACTACTTTTGACCAAAGCCCCATGGGCCCTATTGTAAAGTAGTGCACTACATAGGGAATAGAGTGCCATTTGGGATGTAACCAGATAGGGTGGCCTGGTGTGGTGATAATGGCCTCCTGATAGACTGTTAACAAGCCTGGGTTTTTAGAGGCTGGACTGACAGGCCATCCGTGGGTGTTAAACAGGCCTGGGGGAATGTACTGGCAAGGACAGGGTGACTGAGTCCCAAATGGCATGCTATTCCCGATATAGTGCACTCATTTTGACCAGAGCCCTTGCCTGGTCAAAAGTAGTGCACTACATAGGAATTAGGGTGCTATTGGGACACAGAGACAGGGTCTCTTTTTCACAATCTATTCATGCATCCCATTCCATTTTATCCATCAGAATAAGTTCTAGTCCCATGAGCAATTAATAACAGGACCTGAGCCCTAGAGAAGGGAGAGAGAGAACGGCTTCCACTAGTTCTCCAACACGCTTGAGTTACAGGAAACCTTTTAGCTACATACTAATATATTACAGGGAATGATAGTATTCTCTTTGATTCAGTGGTGAATGATAGTATTCCCTTTGATTCAGTGGTGAATGATAGTATTCCCTTTGATTCAGTGGTGAATGATAGTATTCCCTTTGATTCAGTGGTGAATGATAGTATTCCCTTTGATTCAGTGGTGAATGATAGTATTCCCTTTGATTCAGTGGTGAATGATAGTATTCCCTTTGATTCAGTGGTGAATGATAGTATTCCCTTTGATTCAGTGGTGAATGATAGTATTCTCTTTGATTCAGTGGTGAATGATAGTATTCCCTTTGATTCAGTGGTGAATGATAGTATTCTCTTTGATTCAGTGGTGAATGATAGTATTCCCTTTGATTCAGTGGTGAATGATAGTATTCTCTTTGATTCAGTGGTGAATGATAGTATTCCCTTTGATTCAGTGGTGAATGATAGTAGTATGCACAAGTTTCCTCCAGGGGTGGACAACATCTGCCTGTCAGTCTTTCTGTATTGGCCACCAGTAGGGTTGCACATGTTGGGGAATATTCAGAGGTGGAAACATTCCGTGGGAATTAACGGGAATATACGGGAATTAACGGAAATATATGCAAATTAATATTAACACCATTTAAATGTAGATGTTTTTTGCGTTGGATATATTTACCATATCATATGGAGACAGAAACAAAAACATTTTACCTTATCATAAGTAGACATAATTACAAATGATTAAATCCTTCCAATAGAAATAAAAATAACGATTTAGTTACGAATTGAACTTTAATTAAATGAGTTGACTTTTCATCTGGGATGATTTCACTGAACAACAAAAGATAGGGAATATGAATCCCCAATGATCCATCGCATCTCCCAAAAACGTTTTCAACATACATCTGTAAAATGATAGTCTTCCTCTCAGACTCCATGTCTTCTCCCTGGACCTCCTCAATCTCCTCCTCTTGAACATCAGACTCCATGTCTTCTCCCTGGACCTCCTCAATGTCCACCTCTTGAACATCAGACTCTGAGGTCTCATCTTCACTGTCACTTTCCAACCTGGTTGAGGATGGCTCGTTGTCAGCCTCAAAAAGCCTCAAATTTGCCCGGATGGCTACCAATATTTCAACCCTTGTATTAGTCAGCCTGTTGTGTGCTTTGGTGTGTGTGTTTCCAAAGAAGGACCAGTTGCGCTCTGATGCGGATGATGTTGGTGGGATTCGGAGGATGATGGAGGCAACAGGGAAAAGAGCCTCAGATCCACAAAGTCCTTTCCACCAGGTGGCTGATGAGATATGTTGGCACGACTGCCATATTGCATCACCAAGTGTACTTCGCCAGACTGCCAAGAACCTTGCCCTCATCCAGGCCAAGGTAGTGATGACACCATAGGCCTTGTTGATCTTTGCACCAGACAAGATGCTCTTGCCAGTTGGGGTCCAACATGTACGCCACGGCTTGTATGGGCTTCAGGCAGAAATCTTCACACTTTTTGATGTATTTCAAAACTGCAGTTTCCTCTGCTTGGAGCAACAGTGAAGTGGGCAGGACAGTACGGATTTCTTCTCTTACATCTGCAAGCAGAGTCTGTACATCAGACATGATGGCATTGTCTCCCTCAATCCGTGGAATGGCTACTGCTATAGGTTTCAGGAGTTTCAGGCTGCTTACCACTCTCACCCAAAATACATCATCCAGGAGGATCCTCTTGATGGGGCTGTCCATATTGGCAGACTGTGATATGGCCATTTCTTGGAGAGACTCCTTCCCCTCCAGGAGACTGTCAAACATGATGACAACACCACCCCAACGGGTTGCTGGGCAGCTTCAATGTGGTGCTCTTATTCTTCTCACTTTGCTTGGTGAGGTAGATTGCTGCTATGACTTGATGACCCTTCACATACCTAACCATTTCCTTGGCTCTCTTGTAGAGTGTATCCATTGTTTTCAGTGCCATGATGTTCTTGAGGAGCAGAGTCAATGCATGAGCAGCACAGCCAATGGGTGTGATGTGAGGGTAGGACTCCTCCACTTTAGACCAAACAGACTTCATGTTCGCAGCATTGTCTGTCACCAGTGCAAATACCTTCTGTGGTCCAAGGTCATTGATGACTGCCTTCAGCTCATCTGCAATGTAGAGACCGGTGTGTCTGTTGTCCTTTGTGTCTGTGCTCTTGCAGAAAACCGGTTGAGTGGTGGAGATGTAGTTAATTATTTCTTGCCCACGAACATTCGACCACCCGTCAGAGATTATTGCAATACAGTCTGCTTTCTCTATGATTTGCTTGACCTTCACTTGAACTCTGTTGAACTCTGCATCCAGCAAATGAGTAGATAAAGCATGTCTGGTTGGAGGGGTGTATATTGGGCAAAGAACATTCAGAAATCTCTTCCAATACACATTGCATCAGAGGTGAACCAGTTGCATTCACAGCTCGAGCAAGACATTCATCAGTATTTCTCTGACTACGTTCCTCCATTGAGTCAAAAAAACTTCTGATTCCAGGAGGACCACGAGCTGTTGCTATCGATAAGGTGTCTGATTCATCATTTTCACCTCGAATAGGAGTAGAGGGACTTTTGTCAGAGGTTGCGTGTTGTGAGCGCGGAGGGAACTTTATGCACTTGGTCAGTGCATTCCTTCTATATTAACTGCAGTGAAACATCTCCACACATCAGATAGTGCCCGTGGCATTTTCCTGTAAAGATTAGAAACAAAATTGTTAAAAAAATGAAAAAAAAATACAATTCCATGTACAGATAAATAGTTAAGCAGTTAGATTAAACAACTCCTTTGTAAGATAAATGTTATAAAATGAAACGTGTATGTAAACAGGTGAATTATCACTCCTCAGTTAGCAGGCTCAAGCAAGCTAAAACCCACATGGTAACTAGCAGAAATTGTTAACAAGTTAGAAATGATTTAAACACACTTTGTTGTAGGCTACTATTTACTAGTTAGCAAAAAATCATGTATGTCTTATAAAATAAATTCACCCCACCCAGTATTGTAATCAAAACTTACCAGAAAGCATGCAGTCCTTGGCTAAGACAGTGTAGTAGTGTGGGCTCAATAGCATCTCATTAGTGTGCAAGATCTTGAGAATCAGCTGTACATGTGATGGAAGAATGCACTGTGCATGCAGAGGGTTGCAAGTCCATTGCATTGGGGATAGTTTAAACAAAATATGCCACAAGACCTAGAATTGCCTTATGTGTATCCCACATAAAAATGTTCACTGTTATCAGCTAATTTTTTTGATGAATTTAAGCAAAGTTCCCATAATTCCCGGGCTTAACTTCCATGGAAAGTTTCCGACCCTTTGCAACTCTAGCCAACAGTGAGTTTGAATGTACCGTAGAGCCCCATTCACTTTAGCCAGCCTGGATGGATGGATGGATGGATGGATGGATGGAGAGAGACAGAGGCTCTCTTTCTCTTGCCCTCTCTCTCACTCTTTCTCTTACCCTCCCTCTCTCTCGCACTCTCTCTTGCTCTTTGCTCTCTCTTTCTCTCTCTTTCTGTTTCTCTCTCTTTGTCTCTCTTTCTCCCTCTCTCTTTCTCTCTCGCTCTCTCTCTCTCTCTCTGTCTCTGTCTCTCTCTATTTCTCTCTCTATTTATGTCTCTCTCTCTTTCTCTCTGTCTCTCTCTGTCTCTCTCTTTCTCTCTGTCTCTCTCTGTCTCTCTCTCTCTATTTATGTCTCTCTTTCTCTCTGTCGCTCTCTCTCTTTCTATTTCTGTCTCTCTCTGTTTCTCTCTCTCTCAATTTCAATTCAATTTGCTTTATTGGCATGACGTAACAATGTACATATTGCCAAAGCTATTTTGGATATTTACAATATAAAAATAAATAAAAATGAGAATCAAAATTGTCAACGGGACAACAGTAACAACAATAACTAAGGGTCAAAATAACCATACATTTAACAATAAGCATACAGTAGAGTACATGTGCAGGTTGATTGGTCTGTCAGACACTGTCCCTCAACTTATGGCAGGCAGCAATGTAGTGCGCTGCCAACCCACAGCTCTCTGTGTCCTCCCTCATCAGGACGGGTAGCCTATCCTCATCAGAGAGGTCTTTGAAACCTTGAATAAGGGTTTCAAATTTGGGAAAAGGACACTCTCTACTTGTTTTATATTTTTAACATTTTGTCAGGAAATGCAGCTCCGTCTCAGGTTCTGCTGTTGTGCAGTGGTTGCACAGCCTTTCCTCTACAGGGAGCCAGGTTTTCCTGTGTCTACCCTTCTCAATGGCAAGGCTGTGCTCACTGAGCCTGTACTTTGTCAAGGTTTTTCTAAGGTTTTGATCAGTAACCATGGTCAAATATTTAGCCACGGTGTACTGTCGATTTAGGGCCAGATAGCACTGCATTTTGCTCTGTGTTTATGAGCAATGTCGTTTTGTTTTGACTGTGTTGTAATTTGGTTTATTCTGATTGATTGGATGTTCTGGTCCTGAGGCTTCAGTGTGTTAGTAGAACAGGTTTGTGAACTCAGCCCCAGGACCAGCTGGATGAGGGGACTCTTTTGTTTCTCTCTCTCTCTGTCTGTCTCCCTCTTTCTCTTTCTCTCTCTCTGTCCACTCTTTCCCTCCTTTGTCTTCCCCTGTATGCCTTATTTATATTTTCCCTCTGGAGATGGCCACAGACATGAAGTATCAGGAACCGAGAGTGATGTGGGACTGATGATTGGAGGAACAAAAGAGGTCTTTGTTAGGGACCTCCGTGACGATCGAGAGAGAGATGGAGGGATGGAGAGAGCGTGAAATTGCACGCGGCTGAAGTATCCAGCTGAAAAAGGACAGCACGTCTCTTTTCCTTCTTTGCCCCACCCCCCTTGCTCTCTCTCTGCCCCCCCCTATCTCTCCCTCTCTGAGTCACAATTCTATTCTCCACAAAGACCCCCTTACATGGTGGCCTTTTAGTTCTTGCCCTGGCTAGGCTGAGAATGAGATTGAGCTCACGGAACTAGTGGTGATTGTTTCCAATAGATCTGTGTCCTGTTCTCTGTTCTGTGCTCGGTCTAGGAGGCTCATCTTGATTGTTCTCTGTTCTGAGCTCGTCTTGCTCGGTCTAGGAGGCTCATCTTGATTGTTCTCTGTTCTGAGCTCGTCTTGCTCGGTCTAGGAGGCTCATCTTGATTGTTCTCTGTTCTGGGCTCGTCTTGCTCGATCTAGGAGGCTCATCTTGATTGTTCTGAGCTTGCCTTGCTCAGTCTAGGAGGCTACATCTTGATTGTTCTCTGTTCTGGGCTCGTCTTGCTCAGTCTAGGAGGCTCATCTTGATTGTTCTCTGTTCTGGGCTCGTCTTGCTCAATCTAGGAGGCTCACCTTGATTGTTCTGAGCTCGCCTTGCTCAGTCTAGGAGGCTACATCTTGATTGTTCTCTGTTCTGGGCTCGTCTTGCTCGATCTAGGAGGCTCATCTTGATTGTTCTGAGCTCGCCTTGCTCAGTCTAGGAGGCTCATCTTGATTGTTCTCTGTTCTGAGCTCGTCTTGCTCGGTCTAGGAGGCTACATCTTGATTGTTCTCTGTTCTGGGCTCGTCTTGCTCGGTCTAGGAGGCAACATCTTGATTGTTCTCTGTTCTGAGCTCGTCTTGCTCGGTCTAGGAGGCTACATCTTGATTGCTCTCTGTTCTGGGCTCGTCTTGCTCGGTCTAGAAGGCTACATCTTGATTGTTCTCAGTTCTGAGCTCGTCTTGCTCGGTCTAGGAGGCTACATCTTGATTGTTCTCGGTTCTGAGCTCGTCTTGCTCGTTCTAAGAGGCTACATGTTAATTGTTCTCGGTTCTGAGCTTGTCTTGCTCGGTCTAGGAGGCTACATCTTGATTGTTCTCGGTTCTGGGCTCATCTCGCCCGGTCTAAGAAGCGACATCTTGATTGTTCTACTCAGCCTGTACTCTACACAGACTGCACTACTCAGCCTGTACTCCACTCAGCCTGTACTCTACTCAGCCTGTACTCTACTCAGCCTGTACTCTACACAGACTGTTCTCTACTCAGCCTGTACTCTACACAGACTGCACTACTCAGCCTGTACTCTACTCAGCCTGTACTCTACACAGACTGTACTCTACACAGACTGCACTACTCAGCCTGTACTCTACACAGACTGCACTACTCAGCCTGTACTCTACACAGACTGCACTACTCAGCCTGTACTCTACACAGACTGCACTACTCAGCCTGTACTCTACTCAGCCTGTACTCTACACAGACTGTACTCTACACAGACTGTACTCTACACAGACTGTACTCTACACAGACTGCACTACTCAGCCTGTACTCTACTCAGCCTGTACTCTACTCAGCCTGTACTCTACTCAGCCTGTACTCTACACAGACTGCACTACTCAGCCTGTACTCTACTCAGCCTGTACTCTACACAGACTGCACTACTCAGCCTGTACTCTACACAGACTGCACTACTCAGCCTGTACTCTACTCAGACAGCACTACTCAGCCTGTACTCTACTCAGACAGCACTACTCAGCCTGTACTCTACAGACTGCACTACTCAGCCTGTACTCTACTCAGACTGCACTACTCAGCCTGTACTCTACTCAGACTGCACTACTCAGCCTGTACTCTACTCAGCCCGTGCTCTACACAGACTGCACTACTCAGCCTGTACTCTACACAGACTGCACTACTCAGCCTGTACTCTACACAGACTGTACTCTACTCAGACTGCACTACTCAGCCTGTACTCTACTTAGCCTGTACTCTACTCAGCCTGTACTCTACTCAGCCTGTACTCTACTCAGCCTGTACTCTACACAGACTGCACTACTCAGCCTGTACTCTACTCAGCCTGTACTCTACACAGACTGCACTACTCAGCCTGTACTCTAGACAGACTGCACTACTCAGCCTGTACTCTACTCAGCCTGTACTCTACACAGACTGCACTACTCAGCCTGTACTCTACTCAGCCTGTACTCTACACAGACAGCACTACTCAGCCTGTACTCTACACAGACAGCACTACTCAGCCTGTACTCTACTCAGACTGTACTCTACTCAGACTGCACTACTCAGCCTGTACTCTACACAGACAGCACTACTCAGCCTGTACTCTACTCAGCCTGTACTCTACACAGACTGCACTACTCGGCCTGTACTCTACTCAGACTGTACTCTACACAGACTGCACTACTCGGCCTGTACTCTACTCAGCCTGTACTCTACACAGACAGCACTACTCAGCCTGTACTCTACACAGACAGCACTACTCAGCCTGTACTCTACACAGACAGCACTACTCAGCCTGTACTCTACACAAACTGTACTCTACACAGACTGCACTACTCAGACTGTACTCTACTCAGCATGTACTCTACACAGACAGCACTACTCAGCCTGTACTCTACACAGACTGTACTCTACACAGACAGCACTACTCAGCCTGTACTCTACTCAGCCTGTACTCTACTCAGCCTGTACTCTACACAGACTGTACTCTACACAGACTGTACTCTACACAGACAGCACTACTCAGCCTGTACTCTACACAGACTCACTACTCAGCCTGTACTCTACACAGACTCACTACTCAGCCTGTACTCTACACAGACAGCACTACTCAGCCTGTACTCTACACAGACAGCACTACTCAGCCTGTACTCTACACAGACAGCACTACTCAGCCTGTACTCTACACAGACAGCACTACTCAGCCTGTACTCTACACAGACAGCACTACTCAGCCTGTACTCTACACAGACAGCACTACTCAGCCTGTACTCTACACAGACAGCACTACTCGGTCCGTACTCTACACAGACAGCACTACTCAACCTGTACTCTACTCAGCCTGTACTCTACTCAGCCTGTACTCTACTCAGCCTGTACTCTACACAGACAGCACTACTCAGCCTGTACTCTACACAGACAGCACTACTCAGCCTGTACTCTACACAGACTGCACTACTCAGCCTGTACTCTACACAGACTGCACTACTCAGTCCGTACTCTACACAGACTCACTACTCAGCCTGTACTCTACACAGACTCACTACTCAGTCCGTACTCTACACAGACCATAAACAATCAGAGCTGCAGTAGGCCTATATGCAAATAGACCATTGGCATTTTTGGATCTGTTACAGCATGAGCTGTCATGAGTAGATGTGCTTGTGTTGAGATCAAAGCAATACTGCATGTAGCCACATGTGCATATTTTGTTCATATCCTTTGCTATTTAGTGAGTTAAAAGCCCAGCTATAGATAATTTGTAGTCAGCAATAGGGGAGTGATTGCTTCCTCTGTGTACATTTCTAGACATCTTTGAAAAGTGAGTCAGGTAAAGAGATTTTTTTTTGTCTTAAAGGGGCAGTGTTGTATTTTGAGACAGGCTTGAATGAGTTAAGAAGCCCATAGGCAGACAGTAGCATTTGTCTGATTCTCTGTAATAATGGTATGGAAATAATATTTGTAAATTGGTTTCTTGAATCAAACCACACAAACAACATTTTCAGTCACCTTCTCTGAAGGACAAGTGGATAAACAGGTTAATGTCAAGTCCTGCATGTGTTTTTCAAAAGTCTCATGGAATGTAGGTCTACAATGAACACCACACATTGGCTGCTGCTGTAGGCTGAATGATAGAACCGCTATTTCCATGTTAAAATGTGATGGGATGCATTTTCTCCATTGTTGAAGGTAGGCCACTCTGGTAGGCCTACAGTATGATCAAATAGCCACAGTAGCCTACTTGATCATGTTAAAACTGTAACTTAAAGTAGGTACAGCCTCAGTGTTCACAGTAAAACTGTAACTTAAAGCAGGTACAGCCTCAGTGTTCACAGTAAAACTGTAACTTAAAGTAGGTACAGCCTCAGTGTTCACAGTAAAACTGTAACTTAAAGTAGGTACAGCCTCAGTGTTCACAGTAAAACTGTAACTTAAAGTAGGTACAGCCTAAGTGTTGACATGAAAACTGTAACTTAAAGTAGGTACAGCCTCAGTGTTCACAGTAAAACTGTAACTTAAAGTAGGTACAGCCTCAGTGTTCACAGTAAAACTGTAACTTAAAGTAGGTACAGCCTCAGTGTTCACAGTAAAACTGTAACTTAAAGTAGGTACAGCCTCAGTGTTCACAGTAAAACTGTAACTTAAAGTGGGTACAGCCTCAGTGTTCACAGTAAAACTGTAACTTAAAGTAGGTACAGCCTCAGTGTTCACAGTAAAACTGTAACTTAAAGCGGGTACAGCCTCAGTGTTCACAGTAAAACTGTAACTTAAAGTAGGTACAGCCTCAGTGTTCACAGTAAACACACCCTGGAAGTTGCACAGAATTTTCACAACATTCAAGTTTGCGCCCAGAATAGACCTGAAATTTGCTCAGTGTTGAAATAAATTAGAACGAACATTGCTGATGACCAGATCCCTATTGGAACTGGACACCATATGTGAACTGATTGCCCCCCATCTATCTTCAGAGCTTGTGCTGCTAGGCGACCTAAATTGGAACATGCTTAACACCCCAGCCATCCTACAATCTAAGCTTGATGCCCTCAATCTCACACAAATTATCAATGAACCTACCAGGTATCACCCCAATTCCGTGAACACGGGTACCCTCATAGACATCATCCTAACCAACTTGCCCTCCAAATACACCTCTGCTGTTTTCAACCAAGATCTCAGCGATCACTGCCTCATTGCCTGTATCCGTAATGGGTCAGCGATCAAACGACCTCCACTCATCACTGTCAAACGCTCCCTGAAACACTTCAGCGAGCAGGTCTTTCTAATCGACCTGGCCGAGGTATCCTGGAAGGATTTATTTTTATTTTTATTTCACCTTTATTTAACCAGGTAGGCTAGTTGAGAACAAGTTCTCATTTGCAACTGCGACCTGGCCAAGATAAAGCATAGCAGTGTGAACAGACAACAACACAGAGTTACACATGGAGTAAACAATAAACAAGTCAATAACATGGTAGGAAAAAGAGAATCTATATACAATGTGTGCAAAAGGCATGAGGTAGGCAATAAATCGAATAATTACAATTTAGCAGATTAACACTGGAGTGATAAATCATCAGATGATCATGTGCAAGAAGAGATACTGGTGTGCAAAAGAGCAGAAAAGTAAATAAATAAAAGCAGTATGGGGGTGAGGTAGGTAAATTGGGTGGGTAGTTTACAGATGGACTATGTACAGCTGCAGCGATCGGTTAGCTGCTCGGATAGCAGATTTTTAAAGTTGTTGAGGGAGATAAAAGTCTCCAACTTCAGAGATTTTTGCAATTCGTTCCAGTCGCAGGCAGCAGAGAACTGGAAGGAAAGGCGTCCAAATGAGGTTTTGGCTTTAGGGATGATCAGTGAGATACACCTGCTGGAGCGCGTGCTACGGGTGGGTGTAGCCATCGTGACCAGTGAACTGAGATAAGGCGGCACTTTACCTAGCATAGCCTTGTAGATGACCTGGAGCCAGTGGGTCTGACGACGAACATGTAGCGAGGGCCAGCCGACTAGGGCATACAGGTCGCAGTGGTGGGTCGTATAAGGTGCTTTAGTAACAAAACGGATGGCACTGTGATAAACTGCATCCAGTTTGCTGAGTAGAGTATTGGAAGCTATTTTGTAGATGACATCGCCGAAGTCGAGGATCGGTAGGATAGTCAGTTTTACTAGGGTAAGTTTGGCGGCGTGAGTGAAGGAGGCTTTGTTGCGGAATAGAAAGCCGACTCTAGATTTGATTTTGGATTGGAGATGTTTGATATGAGTCTGGAAGGAGAGTTTGCAGTCTAGCCAGACACCTAGGTACTTATAGATGTCCACATATTCTAGGTCGGAACCGTCCAGGGTGGTGATGCTAGTCGGGCGTGCGGGTGCAGGCAGCGAACGGTTGAAAAGCATGCATTTGGTTTTACTAGCGTTTAAGAGCAGTTGGAGGCCACGGAAGGAGTGTTGTATGGCATTGAAGCTCGTTTGGAGGTTAGATAGCACAGTGTCCAAGGAAGGGCCGGAAGTATACAGAATGGTGTCGTCTGCGTAGATGTGGATCAGGGAATCGCCCGCAGCAAGAGCAACATCATTGATGTATACAGAGAAAAGAGTCGGCCCGAGAATTGAACCCTGTGGTACCCCCATAGAGACTGCCAGAGGACCGGACAACATGCCCTCCGATTTGACACACTGAAATCTGTCTGCAAGTAGTTGGTGAACCAGGCAAGGCAGTCATTAGAAAAACCGAGGCTATTGAGTCTGCCGATAAGAATATGGTGATTGACAGAGTCGAAAGCCTTGGCCAGGTCGATGAAGACGGCTGCACAGTAATGTCTTTTATCGATGGCGGTTATGATATCGTTTAGTACCTTGAGCGTGGCTGAGGTGCACCCGTGACCGGCTCGGAAACCGGATTGCACAGCGGAGAAGGTACGGTGGGATTCGAGATGGTCAGTGATCTGTTTGTTGACTTGGCTTTCGAAGACCTTAGATAGGCAGGGCAGGATGGATATAGGTCTGTAACAGTTTGGGTCCAGGGTGTCTCCCCCTTTGAAGAGGGGGATGACCGCGGCAGCTTTCCAATCCTTGGGGATCTCAGATGATACGAAGGAGAGGTTGAACAGGCTGGTAATAGGGGGTGCGACAATGGCGGCGGACAGTTTCAGAAATAGGGGGTCCAGATTGTCAAGCCCAGCTGATTTGTATGGGTCCAGGTTTTCCAGTTCTTTCAGAACATCTGCTATCTGGATATGGGTAAAGGAGAAGCTGGGGAGGCTTGGGCGAGTAGCAGCAGGGGGGGGGGTGGGGCTGTTGGCCAAGGTTGGAGTCGCCAGGAGGAAGGCATGGCCAGCCATTGAGAAATGTTTGTTGAAGTTTTCGATTATCACGGACTTATCAGTGGTGACCGTGTTACCTAGCCTCAGTGCAGTGGGCAGCTGGGAGGAGGTGCTCTTGTTTTCCATGGACTTTACAGTATCCCAGAACTTTTTAGAGTTAGAGCTACAGGATGCAAATTTCTGCTTGAAAAAGCTGGCCTTTGCTTTCCTGACTGACTGCGTGTATTGGTTCCTGACTTCCCTGAACAGTTGCATATCGCGGGGGCTCTTCGATGCTATTGCAGTTCGCCACAGGATGTTTTTGTGCTGGTCGAGGGCAGTCAGGTCTGGAGTGAACCAAGGGCTATATCTGTTCTTGGTTCTGCATTTTTTGAACGGAGCATGCTTGTCTAATATGGTGAGGAAGTAACTTTTAAAGAATGACCAGGCATCCTCAACTGACGGGATGAGGTCAATATCCTTCCAGGGTACCCGGGCCAGGTCGATTAGAAAGGCCTGCTCGCAGAAGTGTTTTAGGGAGCGTTTGACAGTGATGAGGGGTGGTCGTTTGACCGCGGACCCGTGGCGGATACAGGCAATGAGGCAGTGATCGCTGAGATCTTGATTGAAGACAGCAGAGGTGTATTTGGAGGGCAAGTTGGTCAGGATAATGTCTATTAGGGTGCCCATGTTTACGGATTTAGGGTTGTACCTGGTGGGTTCCTTGATGATTTGTGTGAGATTGAGGGCATCAAGCTTAGATTGTAGGACTCCCGGGGTGTTAAGCATATCCCAGTTTAGGTCACCTAACAGAACAAACTCTGAAGCTAGATGGGGAGCGATCAATTCACAGATGGTGTCCAGGGCACAGCTGGGAGCTGAGGGGGGTCGGTAGCAGGCGGCAACAGTGAGAGACTTATTTCTGGAGAGATTAATTTTTAAAATTAGAAGTTCGAACTGTTTGGGCATAGACCTGGAAAGTATGACAGAACTTTGCAGGCTATCTCTGCAGTAGATTGCAACTCCCCCCCCTTTGGCAGTTCTATCTTGACGGAAAGTGTTATAGTTGGGTATGGAAATCTCAGAATTTTTGGTGGCCTTCCTAAGCCAGGATTCGGATACGGCAAGGACATCAGGGTTGGCAGAGTGTGCTAAAGCGGTGAGTAAGGCAAACTTAGGGAGGAGGCTTCTGATGTTGACATGCATGAGGCCAAGGCTTTTTCGATCACAGAAGTCAACAAATGAGGGTGACTGGGGACATGCAGGGCCTGGGTTTACCTCCACATCAGCCGAGGAACAGAGGAGTAGTAGGATGAGGGTGCGGCTAAAGGCTATCAAAACTGGTAGCCTAGAGCTTTGGGGACAAGGAATAAAAGGAGCAGATTTATGGGCGAGGTAGAATAGATTCTGGGCATAATGTGCAGACCGGGGTATGGTGGGGCACGGGTACAGCGGAGGCAAGCCCAGGCACTGGGTGATGATAAGAGAGGTTGTATCTCTGGACATGCTGGTCTCAATGGGTGAGGTCACCGCATGTGTGGGGGGTGGGACAAAGGAGGTATCAGAGGTACGGAGAGTGGAACTACGGGGTCCATTGCAAACCAAAACAATGATAACTAGCCTGAACAACAGTATGCAAGGCATATTGATATTTGAGAGAGACATACAATAAGGCATAAAGTGATTGCAGGTCTTGATTGGGAGAGCTAGCTAAAACAACAGGTGAGATAACAGCAGCTAGTCAGCTAACACAGCAACAGCAGGTAAAAATGGCGATGACTAGGCAGAGAGGGTCGGACCAACTACACACAGATCCTGAGTCAAAGCACAGAGCCGACAGATAAAACACAAATAAACAGAATGGAGTACCGTGAATTAATGGACAGTCAGGCAGGCATAAGCTATGTAGCCAAGTGATCATAGTGTCCAGGGGCCAGCCGTAGATGAAGTAGTGAGGCCTCCACTAAGCTAGCCCGCGGCGTTTAAAGTTAGTAGCCCGGGGGGGTGGTCTGCTCAGACGGAGGGGGTCTGCTCAGACGGAGGCCGGTTGAGGGCACAGCGGATGGGGTATTTGTCTGCAGACCAGACGTGGTCGTGTCGACAGAGAATCCAAGCCGGATGGCGGTGGCGAAAGAGAGGCTGTGAGTTGTAGAATTGTGTTTGCTAACTGGTGCTAGCTTCGTGATTCAGACAGCTAGTCATGGGTAGCAAGCTAGCAGAAGATGGAGGTCTGTTTTTAGCCACGCCGTGCAATTCCGTCGGTAGATTAGTGGGGTTCCGTGTGGTAGAGGGGACCAATCCAGTTGTCAAAATAGTTATAGTGGCCTAAGAAGATTGTTCGATAGACCTGTTCAGATAGCAGCCGATATGCTCAAGACAGCTAACGATTAGCGGGCCGCAGTTAGTATATGGACGTTCAGGTTACGTCGCGATGGAGGGGCCGGTTGAAATACTCCCTCGTGCAGATAACGTCGGTATCCCAGTCGTGAAGGCCCGGTGGGGCTCCGCATCGGCAGTAAAACGGGTCCGGATAGGTGATTGTAGCCCAGGAGTGGCTGATGGCACTCTTCAGCTGGCTAGCTCCGGGATAATTGGTGTTTGCTCCGGAATTGGTGTTAGCCGATAGTCACTCGGATAGCAGCTAGTTAGCTGCAAGATCCAGGTGTAAATGTCCAGAGCTTGAGGTAAAAATCCGGGGATATGGAGAGAAAAATAGGTCTGGTATGCTCTGGTCTGAGTCGCGTTGTACAAAACTGGCAATAGTTTTCCGAGCTAAAGGATAGCTGATGAGCGCTAGCTGTGGTTAGCTGAACTATTAACGTTAGCTACTAACGTTAGCTTGTGAGCTGGCTAACTTCTGGTTAGCTTGTTAGCTTCTGTTGTAGATTTCGGATACGAGGTGAATAATACTTTTGAGGAAGAAAATCCGCACCACATTTGGTGAGGTGGGTTGCAGGAGAGTGTTTTGAAGTTGAGTTTTTAAGAAGAAAATAATATATATATAAAAAAGATATGCGAAGAAAAATATATATACACGGGACAAGACGAGGACAATGGACATCTGACTGCTACGCCATCTTGGATTTGACTTCATCCCGTCAGTAGAGGATGCCTGGATATTTAAAAAAAATGCCTTCCTCACCATCTTGAATAAGCATGCCCCATTCAAGAAATTTAGAACCAGGAACAGATATAGCCCTTGGTTCTCTCCTGACCTGACTGCCCTTAACCAACAGAAAAACATCCTATGGCGTTCTGCATTAGCATCGAACAGCCCCCGTGATATGCAATTTTTCAGGGAAGCTAGAAACCAGTATACACAGGCAGTTAGAAAAGCCAAGGCTAGCTTTTTCAAGCAGAAATTTGCTTCCTGCAACACAAACTCAAAAAAGTTCTGGGACACTGTAAAGTCCATGGAGAATAAGAACACCTCCTCCCAGCTTCCAACTGCACTGAAGATAGGAAATACTGTCACCACTGACAAATCCATTATAATTGAGAATTTCAATAAGCATTTTTCTACGGCTGGCCATGCTTTCCACCTGGCTACCCCTACCCCGGTCAACAGCACTGCCCTCCCCTCTGCTACTCGCCCAAGCCTTCCCCATTTCTCTTTCTCCCAAATACAGTCAGCTGATGTTCTGAAAGAGCTGCAAAATCTGGACCCTTACAAATCAGCCGGGCTAGATAATCTGGACCCTTTCTTTCTAAAACTATCTGCTGAAATTGTTGCCACCCCTATTACCAGCCTTTTCAACCTCTCTTTCGTGTCGTCTGAGATTCCCAAAGATTGGAAAGCAGCTGCGGTTATCCCCCTCTTCAAAGGGGGAGACACTCTAGACCCAAACTGCTACAGACCTATATCTATCCTACCCTGCCTTTCTAAGGTCTTCGAAAGCCAAGTCAACAAACAGATTACCGACCATCTCGAATCCCACCATACCTTCTCCGCTATGCAATCTGGTTTCAGAGCTGGTCATGGGTGCACCTCAGCCACGCTCAAGGTCATAAACGATATCTTAACCGCTATCGATAGGAAACAGTACTGTGCAGCCATATTCATCGACCTGGCCAAGGCTTTTGACTCTGTCAATCACCACATCCTCATCGGCAGACTCGACAGCCTTGGTTTCTCTAATGATTGCCTCGCCTGGTTCACCAACTACTTCTCTGATCGAGTTCAGTGTGTCAAATCGGAGGGTCTGTTGTCCGGACCTCTGGCAGTCTCTATGGGGGTGCCACAGGGTTCAATTCTTGGACCGACTCTCTTCTCTGTATACATCAATGATGTCGCTCTTGCTGCTGGTGAGTCTCTGATCCACCTCTACGCAGACGACACTATTCTGTATACTTCTGACCCTTCTTTTGACACTGTGTTAACAACCCTCCAGGCGAGCTTCAATGCCATACAACTCTCCTTCCGTGGCCTCCAATTGCTCTTAAATACAAGTAAAACTAAATGCATGCTCTTCAACCGATCGCTGCCTGCACCTGCCCGCCTGTCCAACATCACTACTCTGGACGGCTCTGACTTAGAATATGTGGACAACTACAAATACCTAGGTGTCTGGTTAGACTGTAAACTCTCCTTCCAGACTCACATCAAGCATCTCCAATCCAAAGTTAAATCTAGAATCGGCTTCCTATTCCGCAACAAAGCATCCTTCACTCATGCTGCCAAACATACCCTTGTAAAACTGACCATCCTACCAATCCTCGACTTCGGTGATGTCATTTACAAAATAGCCTCCAAAACCCTACTCAATAAATTGGATGCAGTCTATCACAGTGCCATCCGTTTTGTCACCAAAGCCCCATATACTACCCACCACTGCGACCTGTACGCTCTCGTTGGCTGGCCCTCGCTTCACACTCGTCGCCAAACCCACTGGCTCCAGGTCATCTACAAGACCCTGCTAGGTAAAGTCCCCCCTTATCTCAGCTCGCTGGTCACCATAGCAACGCCCACCCGTAGCACGCGCTCCAGCAGGTATATCTCTCTGGTCACCCCCAAAACCAATTCTTCCTTTGGCCGCCTCTCCTTCCAGTTCTCTGCTGCCAATGACTGGAACGAACTACAAAAATCTCTGAAACTGGAAACACTTATCTCCCTCACTAGCTTTAAGCACCAGCTGTCAGAGCAGCTCATAGATTACTGCACCTGTACATAGCCCATCTATAATTTAGCCCAAACAACTACCTCTTTACCTACTGTATTTATTTATTTTGCTCCTTTGCACCCCATTATTTCTATCTCTACTTTGCACCTTCTTCCACTGCAAACCAACCATTCCAGTGTTATTTTTTTTACTTGCTATATTGTATTTACTTCGCCACCATGGCCTTTTTAAATTTTTATTTATTTATTTATATATATATTTTGTTTGCCTTCACCTCCCTTATCTCACCTCACTTGCTCATATTGTATATAGACTTATTTTCACTGTATTATTGACTGTATGTTTGTTTTACTCCATGTGTAACTATGTGTTGTTGTATGTGTCGAACTGCTTTGCTTTATCTTGGCCAGGTCGCAATTGTAAATGAGAACGTGTTCTAAATTTGCCTACCTGGTTAAATAAAGGTGAAATAAAAAAATAAAATAAATAAAAATAAAGTAGTGCACTATACAGTGAATAGGGTGCTGAGCCCTGGTCAAAAGTAGTGCACTATATAGTGAATAGGGTGCTGAGCCCTGGTCTAACGTAGTGCACTATACAGTGAATAGGGTGTCATTTAGGATGCAAATATAGATAGATATACAGTATATGTCCTGGTCATTGTCATACAATGTGGGGCTTTCTGAGTATCGAATGCTGTGGCCTTGCCTGGCCTGGTGGCTGGCGCCGTGTGCTCAGACTGAGGCTGGGACAAACACACACACACACACACACACACACACACACACACACACACACCTCATTCAGACAGACAGACAGGCGACCGGTGGGTTCTTTACACAGTCACACCACAGATAGTGTTAGACAGCCACAGAGACCAAGTAGCTCATGATGGGGGTTATGTGGATGGGGGTTATGTGGATATACTGTATCAGCTATTGCTTAGTTGTAGCTATTCTCCATGTTGTTGTGGTGACATATATAAAGTGAGCTCCAAAAGTTCTGGGACAGTGAATTGTTGGCTCTGTAGTCCAGCGCTTTTTGAGTTGAAATTATATGATGACTTTGAGGTTAAAATGCAGACTGACAGTTTTAATTTGAGGGTGTGTTCATCCATATTGGGTGAACTGTTTAGAAATTACAGAACATTTTGTACATAGTCCCCCAATTTTAGGGGACCAAGACTATTGGGACAATTTCACTTAATGTGTATTAAAGTAGTAAAAATGTAAGTATTTGGTCCCGTATTTATAGCACATCAAGCTTGTGACTCTACAAATTTGTTGGATGCATTTGCTGTTTGTTTTGTTTTGGTTGTGTTTCAGATTATATTTTGCCCAATAGCAAATGAATGGTGAATAATATATTGTGTAATTTTGAAGTCACTTTTATTGTAAATAAGAATAGAAGATGTTTCTAAACACTTCTACATTAATGTGGATGCTGCCATGATTAAGGATAACCTTGAATGAATCTTGAATAAATCGTGAATGATGAGTAAGAAAGTTAGAGACGCACAAATATCATACCCCCCCTCAAAAAATTGCTTTAAGACACTTTTGCAAATTTATAAAAAACATAGATATAAAAATTCACTTGCACAAGTATTCAGACCCTTTTACTCAGTACTTTGTTGAAGCACCTTTGGCAGCGGAAACAGCCTTGAGTCTTCGTAGGTATGACGCTACAATCTTGGCACACCTGTATTTGGGGAGTTTGTCCTATTCTTCTCTACAGATCCTCTCAAGCTCTGTCAGATTGAATGGGGAGCGTCGCTACACAGCTATTGTCAGGTCTCCCCAGAGATGTTAGATCGGCTTCAAGTCCAGGCTTTGGCTGGCCACTCGAGGACATTGAGACTTGTCCCAAAGCTACTCCTGCGTTGTCTTGGCTGTGTGCTTAGGGATGTTGTCCTGTTGGAAGGTGAACCTTTGCCCCAGTCTGAGGTACTGAGAGCTCTGGAGCAGGTTTTCATCAACGATCTCTCTGTACTTCGCTCTGTTCATCTTTGATCCTGACTAGTATCTTTGATCTTTGATCCTGACACCTTGATCCTGACTAGTATCCCAGTCCCAGCCACTGAAAAACATACCCATAGTATGTTGCTGCCACCATCATGCTTCACCGTAGGGATGGTATTAGCGAGGTGATGAGCGGTGCCTGGTTTCCTCCAGACGTGACACTTGGCATTCAGGCCAAAGTGTTCAATCTTGGATTCATCAGACCAGAGAATCTTGTTTCTCATGGTCTGACAGTCTTTAGGTGCCTTTTGGCAAACTCCAAGTGGACTGTCATGTGCCTTTTACTGAGGAGTGGCTTCCGTCTGGCCACTCTACCATAAAGGCCTGATTGGTGGAGTGCCGCAGAGATGGTTGTCCTTCTGGAAGGTTCTCCCATCTCCACAGAGGAGCTCTGCCAGAGTGACCATCGGGTTCTTGATCACCTACCTGACCAAGGCCCTTCTCCCCCGACTGCTCAGTTTGACCGTGCGGCCAGCTCTAGGAAGAGTCTTGGTGGTTCCAAACTTCTTCCATTTAAGAATGATGGAGGCCACTGTGTTCTTGGGGACCTTCAATGCTGCAGAGATTTTTTAGTACCCTTCCGCAGATCTGTGCCTCGACACAATCCTGTCTCTATGGACAATTCCTTAGAACTCATGGCTTGGTTTTTTTGCTCTGACATGCATTGTCAACTGTGGGACCTTTAATAGACAGGTGTGGGCCTTTCCAAAACATGTCCAATCAATTGAATTTACCACAGGTGGACTCCAATCAAGTTGTAGAAACATCTCAAGGATGATCAATAGAAGCAGGATGCACCTGAGCTCAATTTTGAGTCTCATAGCAAAGCGTCTGAATACTCTGGTAAATAAGGTATTTCTGTTTTTCATTTTTTTAAATAAATTTGCAAACATTTTTAGAAACCTGTTTTGGCTTTGTCATTATGGGGTATTGTGTGTAGATTGATAAGGATTTTTTTTTAAATTCGATCCATTTTAGAACAAGGCTGTATTGTAACAAAACATGGAAAAAGGGAAGGGGACTGAATACTTTCTGAATGCACTTTATTCATCTTAACCCTGATTCTGTACGGCCCTTTCCTAACACTCACTTACTCATGTGGCAGTGGCAGTAGCAGTCACTACACACTTCTTGGGTCCAGTAATAGGAACTAATGTATTGACATTTCCATGGTAGTCCGTCATAGTACTTTTGTACATCTAGTCTATATGCTGTGTGTCTGTTTAGTATTGACATTTAGTAGTCCGTCGTAGTACTTTAGTACATCTAGTCTATATGCTGTGTGTCTGTCTAGACCTGCTGCTGCTGCTAGAGGAAAAACCTGTTTCTGTGGCATTAGCGTGTTGTGTAGCCAGTAGGGCTGTCCCCAACCCCCCAAAAATGGTCTGTTCTTTCGATTGGTTGACACATCCCATGTGTTTTAATCAAATCAACTATATGCACTGAGCTTGTCTGATGCTTTAAGCACACTGTTTGATGAAATAATTAAGACATATAAATGACTAGAGTGAGTCCGACCACAATTGATTTGATTGTGCCGGGCCTGGCTCAGACTTGCTGTGCTGTGTGTTAAAAAAAAGACAGCGAGTGCCTGTTGTCTCTCTCTCCTCCCTGCTGCAGCGACCACCACAAAACATCAACAGTGTGTGCTGTCCGTGTTGCTGAAGCTGCAACATAATTACAGCCGTTTCTGACTGAAAAGTTGTCTTACCGAAATCCCTAATTTGTTTAGGAAAACATTCCCTATTCCCTCAGCCTTTGCTCTATATATGTGACACATATATGCATCTCATGCACATGACCAATAGGGCCTGACTTATTGCATATCATAATCACATCAATAAATTATTATAACAAACTCTGAACCCTGTAACATTTTTTTTTTTTTACATTTATTTAACCTTTATTCAACCAGGAAGGGCTGATTGAGATTTAAAATCTCTTTTTCAACAGCGTCCTGGCCAAGATAGGCAGCACAAAGTCATTACACAATCACAGACAGACAACATGAACAACTACAAGTAATCTAGTAAAAACCATAGAATTCACAAGAGTATAACAAATCATAAAACAGCAAATTAAAAACATTGACAGGTCAGGGAATCAGTCTCAAAATCCTTCATCATTGATTTAAAAACACCAATCGGGACAAGTTCTTCCAGTTTAAAAGTATTTTGTATGTAAGGCGTTCCAAGACGATGGCGCAGAGTACATAAAAGCCCTTTTACCAAATTCAGTTTGGACATTTGGAACAGTTAGCAGGATAAAGTCCAGCAAACGAAGAGAGTACCCACCACATTTCTGAACAATAAAAATGCCCAAATAAAATGGTAGTAAACCCAAAATGGCTTTGTAAATAAAAGTATACCAGTCTACGAGTGTCTACGAGTGACTAGAGAAGGCCAGCAACCCTGGTATATAAAGTGCAGTGGTGCGTAAGGGTTTTGCAGTTTAAAATAAATCTCAAAGTGCCATGGTAATGTGTGTCAATTGATCAAAAAACTCTGAGCGGAAGCATTCATATATAAAATATCCCCATAGTCTAGTAAAGGCATAAATGTAGCTGATACTAGCCTCCTGGCTTCAAAAGAAAAACAGGCCTTATTCCTAAAATAAAATCCCAATTTCAGCTTCAATTTTTTTGTAAGTTGTTGAATATGCAATTTAAAAGAGAGGCCGTCATCAATTACAATTCCAAGATATCTATGAGGTTACAGTCTCAATCTCATTGCCCTGACAGGTAGTAATAGGGGAAAGGTTCAGCGATCTGGTTCTTGCCAGAAATAATACCAGACAGAAAGCCTTATGTAGCCTTATATATTACAGTATAGCAAAGATTTAAAAACAGACGGATTTGTGAAATTATTTATCCAACATTGCGTGAGGCTTGGTGCTCACGGTATCAGTAGGCTATTAATCAAACAGGCAACAGAAGCAGGATCTGCCTTATTTCTGTAGATATACAGTACCAGTCAAAGGTTTGGGCACCTACTCATTAAAAGGGTTTTTCTTTATTTTTACTATTTTCTACTTTGTTGAATAATATAGAAGACATCAAAACTATTAAATAACACAAGGAATCATGTAGTAACCAGAAAAGTGGTAAAAAAATCAAAATATATATTATAGCCACCCTTTGCCTTGACAGCTTTGCACACCCTTGGCATTCTCTCAACCAGCTTCATAAGGTAGTCATCTGGAAGGCATTTCAATTAACAGGTGTGCCTTGTTAAAAGTACATTTGTGTTTGAGCCAATCAGTTGTGTTGTGACAAGGTGGGGTTGGTATACAGAAGACAGCCCTATTTGGTAAAATACCAAGTCCATATTATGGCAAGAACAGCTCAAATAAGCAAAGAGAAACAACAGTCCATCATTACTTTAACTTCTTTAGCATACTGGTTATTGTTTGGCATTTCGGATGACTGACGTGCCCAAAGTAAACTGCCTGTTACTCAGGCCCAGAAGCTAGGATATGCATATATCCATGCATTAGATAGAAAATACTCTGAGGTTTCTAAAACTGTTAAAATAATGTCTGTGCGTATAACAGAACTGATATGGCAGGCAAAAACCCAAGGAAAATCCATCCAGAATGTTTTATTTTTAGGTCACAGGCCATTTCAATGCTAGCCTATGGGATATACAAAATAATTCCTCCCAGATTGCAGTTCCTTCCATTAGATGTCAACAGTCTTGGAAAGGGTTTCAGGCTTGTTTGTTTTTTTAATTAGCAAGTAGTTGTTGTTTTTCCAAGGTGTCTCATTCGAAAAGTAGTCTTGTTGGCGCATGAATAAGGAGCGCGCTCTTCGTTATTTATCTTCCCTATTGAACATACTATTCTCCGTCTTAAATATTATCATTTATTTAGATATTAGAGTACCTGAGGATTAATTAGAAACATTGTTTGACTTGTTTGGACGAACTTTACCAGTAACTTTTGGGATTCATTTGTATGCATGTTGAACGAGTGGATTACTGAGATCATTGGCGCCAACTAACTGACTTTTTTGGATATAAAGAAGGACTTTATCGAACAAAACAAACATTCATTGTGTAGCTGGGAACCTTGGGATTGCAAACAGAGGAAGATCTTCAAAGGTAAGTGATTTTTTTAATCGCTATTTGTGATTTTGTGACGCCTGTGCTGGTTGAAAAAGTATTTTGATGTGGGGCTCTGTTCTCAGATAATTGCATGGTATGCTTTCGCCGTAAAGCCTTTTTGAAATCTGACAACACTGTTGGATTAACAAGAAGTTAAGCGTTTAAATTATGTATGACACTTGTATTTTAATGAATGTTTAATATTATGATTTTGTATTTTGAATTTCACGCTCTGCAATTTCACAGGATGTTATCATAGGTGTCCCGCTAGCAGTTCATGCGCCCTAATTAAGACATGAAGGTCAGTCAATGCAGAACATTTCAAGAACTTTGAACGTTTTTTCAAGTGCAGTCACAAAAACCATCAAGTGCTATGATGAAGCTGGCTCTCATGATGACCGACACAGGAAAGGAATACCCAGAGTTTCCTCTGCTGCAGAGGATAAGTTCATTAGAGTTAACTGCACCTCAGATTGCAGCCCAAATAAATGTTTCACAGAGTTCAAGGAACAGACACATCTCAACATCAACTGTTCAGAGGAGACTGCGTGAATCAGGCCTTCATGGTTGAATTTCTGCAAAGAAACAACTACTTAAGAACCCCAATAAGATGAAGAGACTTGCTTCGGCCAAGAAACACGAGCAATAGACATTAGACCTGTGGAAATCTGTCCCTTGGTCTGATGAGTCCAAATGTGAGATTTTTGGTTCCAACCACCGTGTCTTTGTGAGACGCAGAGTAGGTGAACGGATGATCTCTGCATGTGTGGTTCCGACCATGAAGCATGGAGGAGGAGGTGTGGGGGTGTTTTGCTGGTGACACTGTCAGTTATTTATTTAGAAATCTAGGCACAGCATGACTACCACTGCACCAGCATGACTACCACTGCATTCTGCAGCAATACACCATCCCATCTGATTTGCGCTTAGTGCGGCTGTCATTTGTTTTTCAACAGGACAATAACCCAACACTCCTCCAGGCTGTGTTGGTTTGGGATGAATTGGACCGCAGAGTGAAGAAAAAGCAGCCAACAAGTGCTCAGCATATGTGGGAACTCGTTCAAGACTGTTGGTAAAGCATTCCAGGTGAAGCTGGTTGAGAGAATGCCAAGTTTGCAAAGCTGTCATCAAGGCAAAGGGTGGCTACTTTGAAGAATTTAAAATATGAAATATTTTTTGATTTGTTTAACACTGTGTTTGGTTACTACATGATTCCATGTGTTATTTCATAATTTTGATGTCTGTTACCATATCAACATGGTCTAGGAAAAGGCTCCAATTCAAAAGCGCACCGATGTGTTTCAGAACTGTGGACAGCGACCTTTATCCAACATTGGAGAAAGCGCATTTGTTATAAAATACATATACATTTTTTTGTGTTGCGCCTGTTCTTACATAATATAACCATATACAATTTCCTTTTTTAGTGATGGACTGTGCCATCCCAACGGCCTCCACAATGGATCAGTCCACTCAGACAGGCACGAATCAGACAGGTGTCTTGTACACCGGGATTTTAATATATTTTTTGCTACTGCTCGACTAAAGAAGTATCGGTTGACCAACAGGCTATTGACCGAACAGTCGACCAGTCGACTAAATCGACCAGTCGACTAAATGGGGTCAGCACTAGTAGTCAGTCAACTCAACTCACTGTCTGCAGGTGGAAACATAACATACTGCTCTTCCTGGTGCAAAGCAACTTGTGTTCCAATATGATTTTAAAATCCTATCGAATGCTTTAGCTCAGCTGTTTTGCGATTGCCTGTTGAAAAAGGAACCAAAAAGTCCCAAAAGTGCAAACTCTGCCCACCTGGCACTCCAGACAGGCTAAAGCAAACGCTCAGCCATATCGAATAGTTTGTTAAGCCAGTTCTTCACACCAGTGGTGAACAAGATCCCAATCAATGAGTTGTCACAGTCTAGCAGTTTCCATAATGCATTTAGGGCAGAACGTTTTCCTTATGTAAGAAAACCGCTTGACAACCAACCACCAGCCATCGCCACACACTCTACCTTAACCTTAGACTGATTATCCACACTTTCTGCTTGGAAAATAGCACGTCACTTCTGCGTGTATTGCTCACACAATAGTGTTAGGGAGGTAATAGTGTTAGGGAGCCAATGAATTAGAATGAGTCGAACGGGGACACATTTAAATCAATGATGCCATAATGGGTGGACTGGCACTTCTATTCATTCTAATTGTATGAGGTAGACGGGTCTGTGACGCGTGCCCCACTGACATTTACTCCAGTCAGAGGGAATGAGGGCAGCCTCACAGAGTCAGCAGTCAGCACAGCACAGGAGAGCTTCATTGCCATTAGATGCAGGTCAATATTGTTGTTTAGCTCAGTCCTCTGCTCTTCAGGGTCCTACTGGGGCCATGTGTGCTGTGTGATCAGAACCAGGCCAGCGTAGGACAGCTTGGTCCTGCTCAGTAGAGTCAAAAGTGGGGTTTGGGGATCACTGTCTGTCTACATGCAGTACAGCGCACTTGGCTGATAGTGGATGGTGAGAATTCTTCATTAGATTTCACAGCCGCTAAACATGTCCATGGGGGAAAGGCAGTGTTCAACCTGGAGGCCAAACAATACATTGGCTCATATGATGGAAACACAGGATCCCAGTGGAGAGGGAGATAGATAGGGGGAGGTGGTGTGAGACAGACAGAGATATGGAGAGAGAGAGAGACACACACGTGTGACTCATTTGTCATTGTGTTAGCCTGGAGGGGTCATCCTATAGTAATACTACCCTGAATAACTCTACACCATAGTAGTGGATGGGATGCTTCCCAAATGGGAAAGGGAAAATCTAGTCAGTTGCACAACTGAATTTATTCAACCAAAATCTCTATGCTTCGTCGTGACTGGACAGCAGACTCGGGCAAAACCAAAGGGGGTGGGGTGTGCCTCTTTTGTAAACAACAACTGGTGCACCGCTTTAAGTGTGAATGAATACCTCATGTTAAATTGCAGACCTTTTTAATCTACCAAGAGAGTTTATGTGTAATTATCACTGCTGTCTCTATCCCACCACAAAACTAGAATGGCACTAATTGAGTACTCAACGAGCTGTAGAGGGCCATAAACAGCTGTAGAGGGCCATAAACAGCTGTAGAGGGCCATAAACAGCTGTAGAGGGCCATAAACAGCTGTAGAGGGCCATAAACAGCTGTAGAGGGCCATAAACAGCTGTAGAGGGCCATAAACAAACAAGAAAACGCTCACTCAGAGGCAGAGCTTCTAGTGGGTGGAGACTTTAACACAGGGAGACTGAAATGCGTTTTACTCCACTTTTACCAACACATCTCCTACGCCACAAGGCGCTAAAACTCTCGACAACTTTTGCTCTACCCACAGAAACGCATACAAGGCCCTCCCTCGCCCTCTCTTCGGCAAGTCAGACCAGGACTGCATCCTCCTGCTCCCTGTTTACAAGCAAAAACTCAAACAGGAAGTACCAGTGATGCAGTCAGTAAGGAAGTGGTCCAATGAAGAGGAGCTAAGCTTCAAGATTGCTTCTCTAGCAAAGACGGGAATATGTTCAGAGATTCATCCGATAACATTGAGGAGTTTAACACACCAGTCACAGGTTTCATCAATAAGTGCATCAACATCGTCCCCACAGTGACCGTACGTACCCTAACCAAAAGCCAAGGATTACAGGCAGTATGATCGCCGGGCTAAAGGCTAGAACTACCGCTTTCATAGAAATGGACATGGACGCTTACAAGAAAGCCCGCTACGACCTCCGATGAGCCATCAAACATGTAACAGGTCAATATAGGACTAAGATAAAATCCTACTACACCGGCTCTGACGCCCGTCGGATGTGGCAGGCTTTGCAAACTGTTATGGATTACAAAGGGAAACTCACCCGTGAGTTGCCCAGTGACGCAAACCTCACAGACGAACTGAATGCTTTCTATGCTCGCTTCGAGAGAGACAACACAGGGCCAGGCATGAGAGCCCCAGTTGTCCCGGATGACTGTGTGATCTCACTCTCCTTTGTCAAACTGCTCTCTCCCATCTGGACAAAAGGAATACCTATGTGAGAATGCTGTTCATTGACTATAGCTCAGCGTTCAACACCATAGTCCCCTATACGCTCATCACCAAGCTCGGGACCCTGGAACTGAATAACTCCCTCTGCAACTGGTTCCTGGACTTTCTGACGGGCCGTCCCCAGGTGGTTCAACACATCTGCCATGCTGACCCTCAACATGGGGGCCCCTCAAGGGTGCATGCTTAGCTCCCTCCTGTACTGCTGTTTCACCCATGACTGAGTTGCCGTGCACGACTCCCAACACTATCATTACGTTTGTTGACTACAGATGGTGGTAGGCCTGATCACCGATGGCGATGAGACAGCCTACAGGGAGGTCAGAGACCTGGCAGTGTGGTGCCAGGATAACAACCTGTCCCTCAACGTTAGCAAAATCAAAGGAGCAGATTGTGGACTACAGGAAATGGAGGGGCGAGCACGCCCCCATCCACATCAACAGGGCTGTAGTGGAATGGGTCGAGAGCTTCAAGTTTTTCGGTGTCCACATCACTAAGGACTTAACATGGTCCTCCCACACCAGCACAGTCGTGAAGAAGGCACGACAGCGCTTCTTCCCCCTCAGGAGGTTGAAAAGATTTGGCATGGTCCCTCAGATCCTCAAAAGGTTCTACAGCTGCACCATTGAGAGCCTCTTGACTGGCTGCATCCTCATTTGGTACAGCAACTCCTTGGCATCCGACCGCAACGCGCTACAGAGGGTAGTGCGTACGGCCCAATATATCACTGGGGCCAAGCTCCCTGATATCCAGGACCTCTATACCAGGCGGTGTCAGAGAAAGGCCCTAGAAATGGTCAAAGTCTTCAGCCACCAAAGTCAGACTGTTCTCTCTGCTACCGCATGGCAAACGGTACAGATGCACCAAGTCTGGAACCAAGAGGACCCTGAACATCTTCTACCCCCAAGCCATAAGACTGCTAAATAGTTAGTCTGGGTATCTATTTGGTTAACTATTTAACTATCTGCATTAAGCCTTTAACTTTTTTTACTTCTCACATACGCTGCTGCTACATATCTACCTCGATTAACCTCGTACACCTGAACATGGACTCGGTACTGGCACCCCATGTAGAGCCAAGTTATCCTTACTGTGTCTTTAATACTTGTATTACTTCTCTAATATTTCTATATTTTATTTCTCTCTACGTTGTTGAGAAGGGCCCGTAAGTAAGAATTCCACTGTTAGTCTACACCTGTTTTGATTTGAGTGCAAAGTCTGGTACCAGAAGGCTTCTGAACAGTTAATCAAATGGCTACCCAGACTATAACATTGACACTTTTTTGCACTGACTCTCTTACACTGACTCTATGCACACTCACTGGACTCTATCCACACACTCACACATACTACACTGACTCTATGCACACTCACTGGACTCTATCCACACACTCACACATACTACACTGACTCTATGCACACTCACTGGACTCTATCCACACACTCACACATACTTACACTGACTCTATGCACACTCACTGGACTCTATCCACACACTCACACATACTACACTGACTCTATGCACACTCACTGGACTCTATCCACACACTCACACATACTTACACTGACTCTATGCACACTCACTGGACTCTATCCACACACTCACACATATTACACTGACTCTATGCACACTCACTGGACTCTATCCACACACTCACACATACTTACACTGACTCTATGCACACTCACTGGACTCTATCCACACACTCACACATACTTACACTGACACGCCATCATACACTCACACACAAACATGCATATTGGCGCCACACACTCACACTCCACATACGCTGCTGCTACTTTGTTATCTATCCTGATTACCTAGTCACTTTTACCCCTACCTACATGTATGTACATATTACCTCGTACCCCTGCACATTGACTTGGTACCGGTACTCCTTGTGTATAGCCTTGTTATTGTTATTTATTGGGTTACTATTTTCTATTATTTTTTTTTACAAATGTTACTTTTTAATAAGTAAGCATTTCACGTTAAAATCTACAGCTGTTGTATTCGGCGCATGTGACAAATACATTTTGATTTGACCATGACCCATGTGGCTCTGGTCTGAAGTGGTGCGACATATAGCCAATAGCGTGTCACTTGGGAGGATTAGCAGGATTAGCAATAATCAAAAAAATGCACTGAAAATAACACCAGTGGTAAGAGTTCATAATATCCAGGGCTAAGAATAGAATAGTCATTTGAGTGAGGAAAAGTTAACACCGCTGAGGCTTCTAAAAAAACAGACAGACACCAGTCATGGGTTCAAGTAGTATTTGTTTTCTTTCAAATACTTTACCCGGGCTTGATTGAACTTGTCTAGTGCAATGTAACCAATAGAGCACTCCCCAAAGTGCAAACCCTCCAAGTATTTGAATTGTATTTGAACCCAGCTCTGACAGACTCCGAACTGACTGCCCCTTGCCCCTGACCGCCCCCAGGCCCCTGACCGCCCCAGGCCCCTGACCGCCCCAGGCAACTGACCGCCCCAGACCCCTGACCACCCCTGACTGCCCCAGGCCCCTGACCGCCCCAGGCTCCTGACCACCCCTGACCGCCCCAGGCCCCTGACCGCCCCAGGCCCCTGACCGCCCCAGGCCCCTGACCGCCCCAGGCAACTGACCGCCCCAGACCCCTGACTGCCCCAGGCCCCTGACCGCCCCAGACCCCTGACCACCCCCAGGCCCCTGACCGCCCCCAGGCCCCTGACCGCCCCCAGGCCCCTGACCGCCCCCAGGCCCCTGACCGCCCCAGGCCCCTGACCGCCCCAGGCCCCTGACCGCCCCAGGCAACTGACCGCCCCAGACCCCTGACCACCCCTGACTGCCCCAGGCCCCTGACCGCCCCAGACTCCTGACCACCCCTGACCGCCCCAGGCCCCTGACCGCCCCAGACCCCTGACCACCCCTGACCGCCCCAGGCCCCTGACCGCCCCAGGCCCCTGACCGCCCCAGGCCCCTGACCGCCCCAGGCAACTGACCGCCCCAGACCCCTGACTGCCCCAGGCCCCTGACCGCCCCAGACCCCTGACCACCCCTGACCGCCCCAGGCCCCTGACCACCCCTGACCGCCCCAGGCCCCTGACCGCCCCTGGCCCCTGTACTATAGTAAACAGAGAGGTTTAGATGTGAATGGCAGTGGAACACTGACACATCCAGCCCAAATCGGGAGGTTTAAAAAAAATACTTGTTTAGTTGCCAAAATACCAGAGCATGTCTTTAACACAGTGCTAAAGCAGTCCTCTTGGTGTCTTGGTCTTCGTTGACAGTCAGCATTGTTTGTCAGTGGACCTTTAATGACATTAGTCTCATGATTTCATTGGTCGTGTTCTGGTTTAATCCAGATTAACCAAGCTGGCATCTTTAACCAATTTTTCATCTTTAACCAATCTATCATCTTTAACCAAGCTGTCATCTTTAACCACGCTGTCATTTTTAACCAGGCTGTCATCTTTAACCACGCTGTCATCTTTAACCACGCTGACATCTTTAACCAAACTGTCATCTTTAACCAAACTGTCATCTTTAACCAAACTGTCATCTTTAACCAAGCTGTCATCTTTAACCAAGCTGTCATCTTTAACCAAGCTGTCATCGTTTACCAAACTGTCATCTTTAACCAAACTGTCATCTCTAACCAAGCTGTCATCTTCAACCAAACTGTCATCTTTAACCAAGATGTCATCTTCAACCAAACTGTCATCTCTAACCAAGCTGTCATCTTCAACCAAACTGTCATCTCTAACCAAGCTGTCATCTTCAACCAAGCTGTCATCTTTAACCACGCTGTCATTTTTAACCAAGCTTTCATTACCTCTACAAAACGCTCCAGAGCCTTCCACTCTCAATCAGACCATTGTTGGATTCACACTAATTCATAACAGTTAGTCATTTTACAATTTATTGAAAAGGAAAAGGATTTTGACTGCTTATTAAGGCTGGAACTTGATGTGTAGACTGTTTTCCCTCAGCTAGATGACATGGGGATTTGTAGACTGTTTTCCCTCAGCTAGATGACATGGGGATTTGTAGACTGTTTTCCCTCAGCTAGATGACATGGGGATTTGTAGACTGTTTTCCCTCAGCTAGATGACATGGGGATTTGTAGACTGTTTTCCCTCAGCTAGATGACATGGGGATTTGTAGACTGTTTTCCCTCAGCTAGATGACATGGGGATTTGTAGACTGTTTTCCCTCAGCTAGATGACATGGGGATTTGTAGACTGTTTTCACTCAGCTAGATGACATGGGATTTGCCATGAGGATCTTTGATGTTCCAGTAGAATGGTTGTTTTCCAACAGAATGGTTAGGTGTTCCAATAGAATGGTTAGGTGTTCCAATAGAATAGTTAGGTGTTCCAATAGAATGGTTAGGTGTTCCAATAGAATAGTTAGGTGTTCCAATAGAATGGTTAGGTGTTCCAATAGAATGGTTAGGTGTTCCAATAGAATGGTTAGGTGTTCCAATAGAATGGTTAGGTGTTCCAATAGAATGGGTAGGTGTTCCAGTAGAATGGTTAGGTGTTCCAGTAGAATGGTTAGGTGTTCAAGTAGAATGGTTAGGTGTTCAAGTAGAATGGTTAGGTGTTCTAGTAGAATGGTTAGGTGTTCCAATAGAATGGTTAGGTGTTCCAGTAGAATGGTTAGGTGTTCCAGTAGAATGGTTAGGTGTTCCAGTAGAATGGTTAGGTGTTCAAGTAGAATGGTTAGGTGTTCAAGTAGAATGGTTAGGTGTTCCAGTAGAATGGTTAGGTGTTCCAATAGAATGGTTAGGTGTTCCAATAGAATGGTTAGGTGTTCCAGTAGAATGGTTAGGTGTTCCAGTAGAATGGTTAGGTGTTCAAGTAGAATGGTTAGGTGTTCAAGTAGAATGGTTAGGTGTTCAAGTAGAATGGTTAGGTGTTCCAGTAGAATGGTTAGGTGTTCCAGTAGAATGGTTAGGTGTTCAAGTAGAATGGTTAGGTGTTCAAGTAGAATGGTTAGGTGTTCCAGTAGAATGGTTAGGTGTTCCAATAGAATGGTTAGGTGTTCCAGTAGAATGGTTAGGTGTTCCAGTAGAATGGTTAGGTGTTCCAGTAGAATGGTTAGGTGTTCAAGTAGAATGGTTAGGTGTTCAAGTAGAATGGTTAGGTGTTCCAGTAGAATGGTTAGGTGTTCAAGTAGAATGGTTAGGTGTTCCAGTAGAATGGTTAGGTGTTCAAGTAGAATGGTTAGGTGTTCAAGTAGAATGGTTAGGTGTTCAAGTAGAATGGTTAGGTGTTCAAGTAGAATGGTTAGGTGTTCCAGTAGAATGGTTAGGTGTTCCAATAGAATGGTTAGGTGTTCCAGTAGAATGGTTAGGTGTTCCAATAGAATGGTTAGGTGTTCCAGTAGAATGGTTAGGTGTTCCAGTAGAATGGTTAGGTGTTCCAATAGAATGGTTAGGTGTTCCAATAGAATGGTTAGGTGTTCCAGTAGAATGGTTAGGTGTTCCAGTAGAATGGTTAGGTGTTCCAATAGAATGGTTAGGTGTTCCAATAGAATGGTTAGGTGTTCCAATAGAATGGTTAGGTGTTCAAGTAGAATGGTTAGGTGTTCCAGTAGAATGGTTAGGTGTTCAAGTAGAATGGTTAGGTGTTCCAATAGAATGGTTAGGTGTTCAAGTAGAATGGTTAGGTGTTCCAATAGAATGGTTAGGTGTTCAAGTAGAATGGTTAGGTGTTCCAGTAGAATGGTTAGGTGTTCAAGTAGAATGGTTAGGTGTTCCAATAGAATGGTTAGGTGTTCAAGTAGAATGGTTAGGTGTTCCAATAGAATGGTTAGGTGTTCCAGTAGAATGGTTAGGTGTTCCAGTAGAATGGTTAGGTGTTCAAGTAGAATGGTTAGGTGTTCAAGTAGAATGGTTAGGTGTTCCAGTAGAATGGTTAGGTGTTCCAATAGAATGGTTAGGTGTTCCAGTAGAATGGTTAGGTGTTCAAGTAGAATGGTTAGGTGTTCCAGTAGAATGGTTAGGTGTTCCAGTAGAATGGTTAGGTGTTCCAATAGAATGGTTAGGTGTTCCAATAGAATGGTTAGGTGTTCAAGTAGAATGGTTAGGTGTTCCAGTAGAATGGTTAGGTGTTCCAGTAGAATGGTTAGGTGTTCCAATAGAATGGTTAGGTGTTCCAATAGAATGGTTAGGTGTTCCAGTAGAATGGTTAGGTGTTCCAATAGAATGGTTAGGTGTTCCAGTAGAATGGTTAGGTGTTCCAATAGAATGGTTAGGTGTTCCAATAGAATGGTTAGGTGTTCCAATAGAATGGTTAGGTGTTCCAATAGAATGGTTAGGTGTTCCAGTAGAATGGTTAGGTGTTCCAATAGAATGGTTAGGTGTTCCAGTAGAATGGTTAGGTGTTCCAATAGAATGGTTAGGTGTTCCAATAGAATGGTTAGGTGTTCCAATAGAATGGTTAGGTGTTCCAATAGAATGGTTAGGTGTTCCAGTAGAATGGTTAGGTGTTCCAATAGAATGGTTAGGTGTTCCAGTAGAATGGTTAGGTGTTCCAATAGAATGGTTAGGTGTTCCAATAGAATGGTTAGGTGTTCCAGTAGAATGGTTAGGTGTTCCAATAGAATGGTTAGGTGTTCCAATAGAATGGTTAGGTGTTCCAGTAGAATGGTTAGGTGTTCCAATAGAATGGTTAGGTGTTCCAGTAGAATGGTTAGGTGTTCCAGTAGAATGGTTAGGTGTTCCAATAGAATGGTTAGGTGTTCCAATAGAATGGGTAGGTGTTCCAGTAGAATGGTTAGGTGTTCCAATAGAATGGTTAGGTGTTCCAATAGAATGGTTAGGTGTTCCAGTAGAATGGTTAGGTGTTCCAATAGAATGGTTAGGTGTTCCAATAGAATGGTTAGGTGTTCCAGTAGAATGGTTAGGTGTTCCAATAGAATGGTTAGGTGTTCCAATAGAATGGTTAGGTGTTCCAATAGAATGGTTAGGTGTTCCAATAGAATGGTTAGGTGTTCCAATAGAATGGTTGTTTTCCAACAGAACGGTTTTGGCCACTACATGTTTTTCAGGCTTCAAACATTCTGTCAAATCCCACAGAAATAAAATCTTGACAGCCACTTGTGGATATTACATGTTTGTTGACAACTGCTTTCATTACTTGATGGTTCTGGAATTCATTTCCAATAGTTTCCCATCTTATTCTTATTTTAAAACCACACTAATCATCAATAGACTACCAACTATTAGCAGTAAAACACCATGCATTGCAGAATATTACACTGTTGCTTTTGTAACATGTCAATATTGTTTTGCAGGTGTCTGTGACAAGTTGCAATACCAATGACATACCTGGATAGATAAAGATCAGGACCGACTCTCATCATAGTTCATTGCTTTCTTTACAAGCTATGTTTTATGTTATCTTGAAATCTATCAAGATGTTGCCAGTGGCAGTGATGTAACCTAATGTTACCTCTGAAGTGTCGGGATGAGGAGTATCAGTCTCGTAGCTAGGAGTTTATGTCATGCACTGAATAATATCGTAACCCAGAACCAAATCTCATGTGTGCTGGCCGTCTAGGCTATTTGATTCAAAATTTAGATTTTTCACTTCAAAGTAAAAAAAAAAGAAAAGAAAATGGACTATGTTCAAATATTTTGGTTAGAGGCAAGTGATTCTCGTTTACTGTGTAGTGTATGTCACCTGTGGTAAATTGCAGGTGCCTAGAGGGGGAAATTAGCCATTCAACCAGTTTTGAAAAGACAAAATGGAACATTCTGCTCCAGTCATTGCACTCCATTATCACAAGGCTGCCAATTTATTTGACCGCAACTGTATAACCTGTTTCACTGGCCTGGTCTCTATTGACTTGTAAACTATGTCAATATTGTGCCTGATTTGGGAGATATGAGTAGAGAGAACTGTAGTTGATCTGGAGGAGGGAAGAGAGAGAGGAGGGTGGTGCTCTGCTCTCATGCTTATGGAAGTTCTTAGATAAACCAGATCTCTCCTTCTGTCTTTTCTTATCTCGTCTTCTATCTCTCTTTAATTCACTACCTCTCCCACTGCCTTTCTCCTTATGTCTCCCTCTTTTTGTTTCCTTCTCTCTCTCTCACGCACTCTCTCACTCACTCACCCATGTGTTCCCAGTAACTCAGCCTCTGGCCCATGTATCCTTTGATGAGGTTTATGTCCCTCCTCTCCGTATTCCCTCTGTCCCTCCTCTCCTTATTACCTCTGTCTCTCCTCTCCTTATTACCTCTGTCCCTCCTCTCCTTATTACCTCTGTCTCTCCTCTCCTTATTACCTCTGTCTCTCCTCTCCTTATTCCCTCTGTCCCTCCTCTCCTTATTACCTCTGTCCCTCCTCTCCTTATTACCTCTGTCCCTCCTCTCCTTATTACCTCTGTCTCTCCTCTCCTTATTACCTCTGTCTCTCCTCTCCTTATTCCCTCTGTCTCTCCTCTCCTTATTACCTCTGTCTCTCCTCTCCTTATTACCTCTGTCCCTCCTCTCCTTATTCCATCTGTCTCTCCTCTCCTTATTACCTCTGTCCCTCCTCTCCTTATTACCTCTGTCTCTCCTCTCCGTATTCCCTCTGTCCCTCCTCTCCTTATTACCTCTGTCCCTCCTCTCCTTATTCCCTCTGTCTCTCCTCTCCTTATTCCCTCTGTCTCTCCTCTCCGTATTACCTCTGTCTCTCCTCTCCTTATTACCTCTGTCTCTCCTCTCCTTATTACCTCTGTCTCTCCTCTCCTTATTACCTCTGTCCCTCCTCTCCTTATTACATCTGTCTCTCCTCTCCTTATTACCTCTGTCCCTCCTCTCCTTATTACCTCTGTCTCTCCTCTCCTTATTACCTCTGTCTCTCCTCTCCTTATTCCCTCTGTCTCTCCTCTCCTTATTCCCTCTGTCTCTCCTCTCTGTATTACCTCTGTCCCTCCTCTCCTTATTCCCTCTGTCTCTCCTCTCCTTATTACCTCTGTCTCTCCTCTCCATATTACCTCTGTCTCTCCTCTCCATATTACCTCTGTCCCTCCTCTCCTTATTACCTCTGTCTCTCCTCTCCTTATTCCCTCTGTCTCTCCTCTCCTTATTACCTCTGTCCCTCCTCTCCTTATTACCTCTGTCCCTCCTCTCCTTGTTACCTCTGTCTCTCCTCTCCTTATTACATCTGTCTCTCCTCTCCTTATTACCTCTGTCTCTCCTCTCCTTATTACCTCTGTCTCTCCTCTCATTATTACCTCTGTCTCTCCTCTCCTTATTACCTCTGTCTCTCCTCTCCTTATTACCTCTGTCTCTCCTCTCCTTATTACCTCTGTCTCTCCTCTCCTTATTACCTCTGTCTCTCCTCTCCTTATTCCCTCTGTCTCTCCTCTCCTCATTCCCTCTGTCCCTCCTCTCCTTATTACCTCTGTCTCTCCTCTCCTTATTACCTCTGTCCCTCCTCTCCTTATTCCCTCTGTCTCTCCTCTCCTTATTACCTCTGTCCCTTCTCTCGTTAGTTTAGTTTCTCTTTAATGTTTGTTTTCCTGATGTATGTCAAACACAGTCACTGTACCACTATCTGCCTTTAGTAACAACAAACACATGCAGTAAGTTAGGGTTCTGTGTCTAAGTAAGAGTTTGAGGGCCGGTTTCCGGGACACGGTTTAATCATGTTCAATGGAGATTCACCGAGATTCACCGTTGAAAGTGCTTCTAAATCCGGTTTCCGCCCTGAGTTTTTTTCAGATTTTACCATTCATATAATTTCTATTCATCAAGTTTATCAATACGGTTGTATTCATATAGCTCGTGTTTTTATTAAGACTTCATCATGACTGACTGTTTAATCCATGCCTGGAGGTATGACACATAAATGGCCTTATATTCATATTGTATAGTTTGTGAAATGGAGGCAACTGCTATTGAAAATGTAAATTCCTCAGAGCAGGGGTGTCAAACTCATTCCATGAAGGGCCTAGTGTCTGCAGGTTTTAGTGTCTCCAGGTGTGAGGAGTTCCTTACTAATTAGTGACCTTAATTCACCAATCAAGGACAGGGGAGGAGCGAAAACACACAGACACTAAGCTCTCGTGGACTGAGTTTGACACCTGTGCCTTAGATCATAGTGGTCTGGCTGGTACTGTACATTGTAAAGTTGAAGGCATAGGCTACCTCAGACAGTGAAGAGAACCGAGAATCTAATCACTAATCAGGTTTGTCAGGATAATTATTGAAATCTTGTTTCCTGCCGTCTATATAGGACAGTACAGTACTGTAATTGCAGCTGAACCCTGAGGGGGGTGTGTGTGTGTGTGTGTGTGTGTTTTGGAGTGAGCAGGCAGTGTATGGGGTTAGGGGAGGACACATGCTGCTGGGAGTGTACAAATGGTAAAGGTTCCTTGGGTCGTGGCTGTGCTGCCTCACAGGCGGATGTTTATGCAACTTCTTTCCCATCAGCCAATCAAATTCAAGTTGCAGATGGAGGGACAGCAAGAACCATTTTTAAATCTTTCATGCAGTGAGTGGTGTCTAACTGATGCAACTGAAAAAATGTAAGCACATTGTATCCAAAAACACTGAAATATCTACACTATTTACAAGGACTATTTCCCATGTAGATTAGCTAGCAGCTTTGCAGGTTAGTCATTTTGTCAAATGATCTAAAATAGCCAACCAAATGCAACTAGCTAGCTGGCTAGTTGTCTACATCAGTGGTCAATACGTTTTTTTGCATCGAGATCACTTTCTTAGTTAAAATGAAAACCGAGATCTACCGTTCAGATTATATATATATTCTTTTACATTACTTAAAAAACACAAGGCTTTGCAACATTAACCTATTAGAAACAGTTCTTTAGTAATGAGGTTTGTGCAGTAGGCTATAGGCCCAAAACATTATCACCGCATATTGGCTTTATTTGAATTGCCCTGCCCAATTCATTGTTGTTCTTCTCAGACCATTTGATGTATTACTTGTGAGGCACAGCTGAGTGAACCTACATTTTTATAATTAGCTTTTTTTATTTTACTGGGCTGATGGAGCCTGCATTGGATGGTCCGTCTCAGCGGAGGGAAAGGGCAGCAGACTCAGGGTCCAACTCTCAACGCCCTTCGCCCTCCCGGTCCTCCGCTGACTCTGACCAAAAAGAGACACAGTCTTCCAGCTGATGGCCAAATTTAATAACAACAACGTCTATAGATAGACTTTCCTACTCATTTATTACTGCTGCAGTGCTGGTTGTAGTCATTCATTACTGCTGCAGTGCTGGTTGTAGTCATTCATTACTGCTGCAGTGCTTGTTGTAGTCATTTATTACTGCTGCACTGCTTGTTGTAGTCATTCATTACTGCTGCAGTGCTGGTTGTAGTCATTTATTACTGCTGCACTGCTTGTTGTAGTCATTCATTACTGCTGCAGTGCTGGTTGTAGTCATTCATTACTGCTGCAGTGCTGGTTGTAGTCATTCATTACTGCTGCAGTGCTGGTTGTAGTCATTCATTACTGCTGCAGTGCTGGTTGTAGTCATTTATTACTGCTGCACTGCTTGTTGTAGTCATTCATTACTGCTGCAGTGCTGGTTGTAGTCATTCATTACTGCTGCAGTGCTTGTTGTAGTCATTTATTACTGCTGCACTGCTTGTTGTAGTCATTCATTACTGCTGCAGTGCTGGTTGTAGTCATTCATTACTGCTGCAGTGCTGGTTGTAGTCATTCATTACTGCTGCAGTGCTTGTTGTAGTCATTTATTACTGCTGCACTGCTTGTTGTAGTCATTCATTACTGCTGCAGTGCTGGTTGTAGTCATTCATTACTGCTGCAGTGCTTGTTGTAGTCATTTATTACTGCTGCACTGCTTGTTGTAGTCATTCATTACTGCTGCAGTGCTGGTTGTAGTCATTCATTACTGCTGCAGTGCTTGTTGTAGTCATTTATTACTGCTGCACTGCTTGTTGTAGTCATTCATTACTGCTGCAGTGCTGGTTGTAGTCATTCATTACTGCTGCAGTGCTGGTTGTAGTCATTCATTACTGCTGCAGTGCTTGTTGTAGTCATTCATTACTGCTGCACTGCTTGTTGTAGTCATTCATTACTGCTGCAGTGCTGGTTGTAGTCATTCATTACTGCTGCACTGCTTGTTGTAGTCATCCATTACTGCTGCACTGCTTGTTGTAGTCATCCATTACTGCTGCACTGCTTGTTGTAGTCATTCATTACTGCTGCAGTGCTGGTTGTAGTCATTCATTACTGCTGCAGTGCTTGTTGTAGTCATTCATTACTGCTGCAGTGCTTGTTGTAGTCATTCATTACTGCTGCAGTGCTGGTTGTAGTCATTCATTACTGCTGCAGTGCTGGTTGTAGTCATTCATTACTGCTGCAGTGCTGGTTGTAGTCATTCATTACTGCTGCAGTGCTGGTTGTAGTCATTTATTACTGCTGCACTGCTTGTTGTAGTCATTCATTACTGCTGCAGTGCTGGTTGTAGTCATTCATTACTGCTGCAGTGCTTGTTGTAGTCATTTATTACTGCTGCACTGCTTGTTGTAGTCATTCATTACTGCTGCAGTGCTGGTTGTAGTCATTCATTACTGCTGCAGTGCTGGTTGTAGTCATTCATTACTGCTGCAGTGCTTGTTGTAGTCATTTATTACTGCTGCACTGCTTGTTGTAGTCATTCATTACTGCTGCAGTGCTGGTTGTAGTCATTCATTACTGCTGCAGTGCTTGTTGTAGTCATTTATTACTGCTGCACTGCTTGTTGTAGTCATTCATTACTGCTGCAGTGCTGGTTGTAGTCATTCATTACTGCTGCAGTGCTTGTTGTAGTCATTTATTACTGCTGCACTGCTTGTTGTAGTCATTCATTACTGCTGCAGTGCTGGTTGTAGTCATTCATTACTGCTGCAGTGCTGGTTGTAGTCATTCATTACTGCTGCAGTGCTTGTTGTAGTCATTCATTACTGCTGCACTGCTTGTTGTAGTCATTCATTACTGCTGCAGTGCTGGTTGTAGTCATTCATTACTGCTGCACTGCTTGTTGTAGTCATCCATTACTGCTGCACTGCTTGTTGTAGTCATCCATTACTGCTGCACTGCTTGTTGTAGTCATTCATTACTGCTGCAGTGCTGGTTGTAGTCATTCATTACTGCTGCAGTGCTTGTTGTAGTCATTCATTACTGCTGCAGTGCTTGTTGTAGTCATTCATTACTGCTGCACTGCTTGTTGTAGTCATTCATTACTGCTGCACTGCTTGTTGTAGTCATGCATTACTGCTGCAGTGCTTGTTGTAGTCATTCATTACTGCTGCAGTGCTGGTTGTAGTCATTCATTACTGCTGCAGTGCTTGTTGTAGTCATTCATTACTGCTGCAGTGCTTGTTGTAGTCATTCATTACTACTGCACTGCTTGTTGTAGTCATTCATTACTACTGCACTGCTTGTTGTAGTCATTCATTACTGCTGCACTGCTTGTTGTAGTCATTCATTACTGCTGCACTGCTTGTTGTAGTCATCCATTACTGCTGCACTGCTTGTTGTAGTCATTCATTACTACTGCAGTGCTGGTTGTAGTCATCCATTACTGCTGCACTGCTTGTTGTAGTCATTCATTACTGCTGCACTGCTTGTTGTAGTCATCCATTACTGCTGCACTGCTTGTTGTAGTCATTCATTACTACTGCACTGCTTGTTGTAGTCATTTATTACTGCTGCACTGCTTGTTGTAGTCATCCATTACTGCTGCAGTGCTTGTTGTAGTCATTCATTACTGCTGCACTGCTTGTTGAAGTCATTTATTACTGCTGCACTGCTTGTTGTAGTCATTCATTACTGCTGCAGTGCTGGTTGTAGTCATTCATTACTGCTGCAGTGCTGGTTGTAGTCATTCATTACTGCTGCAGTGCTGGTTGTAGTCATTCATTACTGCTGCAGTGCTGGTTGTAGTCATTTATTACTGCTGCACTGCTTGTTGTAGTCATTCATTACTGCTGCAGTGCTGGTTGTAGTCATTCATTACTGCTGCAGTGCTTGTTGTAGTCATTTATTACTGCTGCACTGCTTGTTGTAGTCATTCATTACTGCTGCAGTGCTGGTTGTAGTCATTCATTACTGCTGCAGTGCTGGTTGTAGTCATTCATTACTGCTGCAGTGCTTGTTGTAGTCATTTATTACTGCTGCACTGCTTGTTGTAGTCATTCATTACTGCTGCAGTGCTGGTTGTAGTCATTCATTACTGCTGCAGTGCTTGTTGTAGTCATTTATTACTGCTGCACTGCTTGTTGTAGTCATCCATTACTGCTGCAGTGCTGGTTGTAGTCATTCATTACTGCTGCAGTGCTTGTTGTAGTCATTTATTACTGCTGCACTGCTTGTTGTAGTCATTCATTACTGCTGCAGTGCTGGTTGTAGTCATTCATTACTGCTGCAGTGCTGGTTGTAGTCATTCATTACTGCTGCAGTGCTTGTTGTAGTCATTCATTACTGCTGCACTGCTTGTTGTAGTCATTCATTACTGCTGCAGTGCTGGTTGTAGTCATTCATTACTGCTGCACTGCTTGTTGTAGTCATCCATTACTGCTGCACTGCTTGTTGTAGTCATCCATTACTGCTGCACTGCTTGTTGTAGTCATTCATTACTGCTGCAGTGCTGGTTGTAGTCATTCATTACTGCTGCAGTGCTTGTTGTAGTCATTCATTACTGCTGCAGTGCTTGTTGTAGTCATTCATTACTGCTGCAGTGCTGGTTGTAGTCATTCATTACTGCTGCAGTGCTGGTTGTAGTCATTCATTACTGCTGCAGTGCTGGTTGTAGTCATTCATTACTGCTGCAGTGCTGGTTGTAGTCATTTATTACTGCTGCACTGCTTGTTGTAGTCATTCATTACTGCTGCAGTGCTGGTTGTAGTCATTCATTACTGCTGCAGTGCTTGTTGTAGTCATTTATTACTGCTGCACTGCTTGTTGTAGTCATTCATTACTGCTGCAGTGCTGGTTGTAGTCATTCATTACTGCTGCAGTGCTGGTTGTAGTCATTCATTACTGCTGCAGTGCTTGTTGTAGTCATTTATTACTGCTGCACTGCTTGTTGTAGTCATTCATTACTGCTGCAGTGCTGGTTGTAGTCATTCATTACTGCTGCAGTGCTTGTTGTAGTCATTTATTACTGCTGCACTGCTTGTTGTAGTCATTCATTACTGCTGCAGTGCTGGTTGTAGTCATTCATTACTGCTGCAGTGCTTGTTGTAGTCATTTATTACTGCTGCACTGCTTGTTGTAGTCATTCATTACTGCTGCAGTGCTGGTTGTAGTCATTCATTACTGCTGCAGTGCTGGTTGTAGTCATTCATTACTGCTGCAGTGCTTGTTGTAGTCATTCATTACTGCTGCACTGCTTGTTGTAGTCATTCATTACTGCTGCAGTGCTGGTTGTAGTCATTCATTACTGCTGCACTGCTTGTTGTAGTCATCCATTACTGCTGCACTGCTTGTTGTAGTCATCCATTACTGCTGCACTGCTTGTTGTAGTCATTCATTACTGCTGCAGTGCTGGTTGTAGTCATTCATTACTGCTGCAGTGCTTGTTGTAGTCATTCATTACTGCTGCAGTGCTTGTTGTAGTCATTCATTACTGCTGCACTGCTTGTTGTAGTCATTCATTACTGCTGCACTGCTTGTTGTAGTCATTCATTACTGCTGCAGTGCTTGTTGTAGTCATTCATTACTGCTGCAGTGCTGGTTGTAGTCATTCATTACTGCTGCAGTGCTTGTTGTAGTCATTCATTACTGCTGCAGTGCTTGTTGTAGTCATTCATTACTACTGCACTGCTTGTTGTAGTCATTCATTACTACTGCACTGCTTGTTGTAGTCATTCATTACTGCTGCACTGCTTGTTGTAGTCATTCATTACTGCTGCACTGCTTGTTGTAGTCATCCATTACTGCTGCACTGCTTGTTGTAGTCATTCATTACTACTGCAGTGCTGGTTGTAGTCATCCATTACTGCTGCACTGCTTGTTGTAGTCATTCATTACTGCTGCACTGCTTGTTGTAGTCATCCATTACTGCTGCACTGCTTGTTGTAGTCATTCATTACTACTGCACTGCTTGTTGTAGTCATTCATTACTACTGCACTGCTTGTTGTAGTCATTCATTACTGCTGCAGTGCTGGTTGTAGTCATTCATTACTGCTGCAGTGCTGGTTGTAGTCATTCATTACTGCTGCACTGCTTGTTGTAGTCATTCATTACTGCTGCAGTGCTGGTTGTAGTCATTCATTACTGCTGCAGTGCTGGTTGTAGTCATTCATTACTGCTGCACTGCTTGTTGTAGTCATTCATTACTGCTGCAGTGCTTGTTGTAGTCATTCATTACTGCTGCACTGCTTGTTGTAGTCATTCATTACTGCTGCAGTGCTGGTTGTAGTCATTCATTACTGCTGCACTGCTTGTTGTAGTCATTCATTACTGCTGCACTGCTTGTTGTAGTCATTCATTACTGCTGCACTGCTTGTTGTAGTCATTCATTACTGCTGCACTGCTTGTTGTAGTCATTCATTACTGCTGCACTGCTTGTTGTAGTCATCCATTACTGCTGCACTGCTTGTTGTAGTCATCCATTACTGCTGCACTGCTTGTTGTAGTCATCCATTACTGCTGCACTGCTTGTTGTAGTCATCCATTACTGCTGCACTGCTTGTTGTAGTCATCCATTACTGCTGCAGTGCTTGTTGTAGTCATCCATTACTGCTGCAGTGCTTGTTGTAGTCATTCATTACTGCTGCAGTGCTTGTTGTAGTCATCCATTACTGCTGCAGTGCTTGTTGTAGTCATTCATTACTGCTGCAGTGCTTGTTGTAGTCATCCATTACTGCTGCACTGCTTGTTGTAGTCATTCATTACTGCTGCAGTGCTTGTTGTAGTCATCCATTACTGCTGCACTGCTTGTTGTAGTCATTCATTACTGCTGCAGTGCTTGTTGTAGTCATTCATTACTGCTGCACTGCTTGTTGTAGTCATTCATTACTGCTGCACTGCTTGTTGTAGTCATTCATTACTGCTGCACTGCTTGTTGTAGTCATTCATTACTGCTGCACTGCTTGTTGTAGTCATTCATTACTGCTGCACTGCTTGTTGTAGTCATTCATTACTGCTGCACTGCTTGTTGTAGTCATTCATTACTGCTGCAGTGCTGGTTGTAGTCATCCATTACTGCTGCACTGCTTGTTGTAGTCATCCATTACTGCTGCAGTGCTTGTTGTAGTCATCCATTACTGCTGCAGTGCTTGTTGTAGTCATCCATTACTGCTGCAGTGCTTGTTGTAGTCATCCATTACTGCTGCAGTGCTTGTTGTAGTCATCCATTACTGCTGCACTGCTTGTTGTAGTCATTCATTACTGCTGCACTGCTTGTTGTAGTCATTCATTACTGCTGCAGTGCTTGTTGTAGTCATCCATTACTGCTGCACTGCTTGTTGTAGTCATTCATTACTGCTGCAGTGCTTGTTGTAGTCATCCATTACTGCTGCAGTGCTTGTTGTACTCATCCATTACTGCTGCACTGCTTGTTGTAGTCATCCATTACTGCTGCACTGCTTGTTGTAGTCATCCATTACTGCTGCACTGCTTGTTGTAGTCATCCATTACTGCTGCACTGCTTGTTGTAGTCATCCATTACTGCTGCACTGCTTGTTGTAGTCATCCATTACTGCTGCAGTGCTTGTTGTAGTCATCCATTACTGCTGCAGTGCTTGTTGTAGTCATCCATTACTGCTGCAGTGCTTGTTGTAGTCATCCATTACTGCTGCAGTGCTGGTTGTAGTCATTCATTACTGCTGCAGTGCTGGTTGTAGTCATTCATTACTGCTGCAGTGCTGGTTGTAGTCATTCATTACTGCTGCAGTGCTTGTTGTAGTCATTCATTACTGCTGCAGTGCTGGTTGTAGTCATTCCTTACTGCTGCAGTGCTTGTTGTAGTCATTCATTACTGCTGCAGTGCTGGTTGTAGTCATTCATTACTGCTGCAGTGCTTGTTGTAGTCATTCATTACTGCTGCAGTGCTGGTTGTAGTCATTCATTACTGCTGCAGTGCTTGTTGTAGTCATTCATTACTGCTGCACTGCTTGTTGCAGTCATTCATTACTGCTGCAGTGCTTGTTGTAGTCATTCATTACTGCTGCACTGCTTGTTGTAGTCATTCATTACTGCTGCAGTGCTTGTTGTAGTCATTCATTACTACTGCACTGCTTGTTGTAGTCATTCATTACTGCTGCAGTGCTTGTTGTAGTCATTCATTACTGCTGCAGTGCTTGTTGTAGTCATCCATTACTGCTGCAGTGCTTGTTGTACTCATCCATTACTGCTGCACTGCTTGTTGTAGTCATCCATTACTGCTGCACTGCTTGTTGTAGTCATCCATTACTGCTGCACTGCTTGTTGTAGTCATCCATTACTGCTGCAGTGCTGGTTGTAGTCATCCATTACTGCTGCACTGCTTGTTGTAGTCATCCATTACTGCTGCACTGCTTGTTGTAGTCATCCATTACTGCTGCAGTGCTGGTTGTAGTCATTCATTACTGCTGCAGTGCTGGTTGTAGTCATTCATTACTGCTGCAGTGCTTGTTGTAGTCATTCATTACTGCTGCAGTGCTGGTTGTAGTCATTCATTACTGCTGCAGTGCTTGTTGTAGTCATTCATTACTGCTGCAGTGCTGGTTGTAGTCATTCATTACTGCTGCAGTGCTTGGTGTAGTCATTCATTACTGCTGCACTGCTGGTTGTAGTCATTCATTACTGCTGCAGTGCTTGTTGTAGTCATTCATTACTGCTGCAGTGCTTGTTGTAGTCATTCATTACTACTGCAGTGCTTGTTGTAGTCATTCATTACTGCTGCAGTGCTTGTTGTAGTCATTCATTACTACTGCAGTGCTTGTTGTAGTCATTCATTACTGCTGCAGTGCTTGTTGTAGTCATTCATTACTGCTGCAGTGCTTGTTGTAGTCATTCATTACTGCTGCAGTGCTTGTTGTAGTCATTCATTACTGCTGCAGTGCTTGTTGTAGTCATTCATTACTGCTGCACTGCTTGTTGTAGTCATTCATTACTGCTGCACTGCTTGTTGTAGTCATTCATTACTGCTGCAGTGCTTGTTGTAGTCATTCATTACTGCTGCACTGCTTGTTGTAGTCATTCATTACTGCTGCACTGCTTGTTGTAGTCATTCATTACTACTGCACTGCTTGTTGTAGTCATTCATTACTACTGCACTGCTTGTTGTAGTCATTCATTACTGCTGCACTGCTTGTTGTAGTCATTCATTACTGCTGCACTGCTTGTTGTAGTCATTCATTACTGCTGCACTGCTTGTTGTAGTCATCCATTACTGCTGCACTGCTTGTTGTAGTCATTCATTACTGCTGCAGTGCTTGTTGTAGTCATTCATTACTGCTGCAGTGCTTGTTGTAGTCATTCATTACTGCTGCAGTGCTTGTTGTAGTCATTCATTACTGCTGCAGTGCTTGTTGTAGTCATTCATTACTGCTGCAGTGCTTGTTGTAGTCATTCATTACTGCTGCAGTGCTTGTTGTAGTGCTGAGTGGAAGTAGGAAGAACACACATTTTATGTCTTATAAAAGTGTTGAATACAAAGTGTTGACAGTGCTGAGTAAGAACTTAAACATGAAGTCACTCATTAAAACAGCAGCTCTTTACTGTATTCGTTGACAGTCTCTCTCTAGTTATGGTTTTAAACGTTTAGAAACAGTATCAACTTTGTTGTAGCTTTCTTTTACGTCTTTACTGCAGATACGGTAGTCTGAGCCATCCGATTGACCAGCGGTTGGCCCATAGTGCACTTGATTAGCTCCCCCCCAGGCCCGTCGTGAAGTTTGAAGCACTTCATATGTCTGAATTTACAAAATTGGAACCCGTCGCATATCCTGTGCAAGAGTGGAAGAAATAAAAAATGAAATAGGAACGCCAGGCTTATCGTTTGGTTTTTACAATTTTGCCAAACAACTAGGAATGCCTTGGAGATCGATCGGTCTACATAATGCAGCTAGTATAGTTACAGCTGTTGCAAACTGCTTAGCTACCTATTTTCTCTGAAGCAATTAGCTAATCGCAAGCTGTAATTTAGCTGGCTTGCATCTAATTAACACAATGCGTGCTCCTCCCAGGCTTGTCAGTCTACTTCGAGGTCTTAAAGGCTGGTGGGTCTCAATGCCAGCGGTTTCACCCACAGCCTCTGAGTCTGGTTTATGTGCAAGGCTTCTCGGAGGCTGATCAGAGTAAATAGGCATATTGAAGGATCCTCCAGGGCTGGTCAGTGTAAATAGGGGCCTCGGAGGCTGGTTGATAATAAAGGATCCTCCAGGGCTGGTCAGTGTAAATAGGCATATTGAAGGATCCTCCAGGGCTGGTCAGTGTAAATAGGCATATTGAAGGATCCTCCAGGGCTGGTCAGTGTAAATAGGCATATTGAAGGATCCTCCAGGGCTGGTCAGTGTAAATAGGGGCCTCGGAGGCTGGTTGATAATAAAGGATTCTCCAGGGCTGGTCAGTGTAAATAGGGGCCTCGTAGGCTGGTCGGTAATAAAGGATCCTCCAGGGCTGGTCAGTGTAAATAGGGGCCTCGTAGGCTGGTCGATAATAAAGGATCCTCCAGGGCTGGTCAGTGTAAATAGGGGCCTCGGAGGCTGGTCGATAATAAAGGCTCCTCCAGGGCTGGTCAGTGTAAATAGGGGCCTCGGAGGCTGGTCTATAATAAAGGCTCTTTGCAGGCTAGTCAAGAGTCCTCGCAGGCTGAGTAAATAAAGGCCTGTACAAGCTGGTCTATACGTAAACGATCAGACTTCTCATTGCTCATTGTAAGAGTTAAAAAATACACTGAAATAGGGACGTTTTTAAAACTAGTTTTGTGATTTTTATACGCTTATGTTAAGCTCTATATGCAGTGTGCATATGCATTATGTTAAGCTCTATATGCAGCATATGCATCAATTGCAGCACTGAAAGTGTTATTAGGACTTGGATAGTTTATAATTTCATGTGGGTCTTTCCTTTTATATTTAAGTGTGGTGTTTTAATAATACTTCCTGTAATTTTAAGGTAAGGAGAAGACGAGGGCTAAAAGAAAAGGGTTCTGGTGTAGAGAGTCATGGTTTTCTTATCTGTATTGCCTTAGTGTTTATGTTTGTTGGTTATGTTATATTGAAGAGTTTATTTACAAAACGCTATATCCAGACATTTTTGAAATGTCTGTTTTTTCATCAGAAATGATTGCGTATATGGTATCTTCATGTGTGTAAAATATTACTCTTCTCAGATGTTTCATTCATAGATTTGATATTTGAGTGGTTTTTTTGTGTTGCTAACCCGCGATATATCCATTGTTTAGCTGGCATGGAATCTCTGTATCCTGTCTATTTGATGGTGATATGTTGTTGTCTCACTTGGCTATCTTAAGATGAATGCACTTTACTGTATGTTGCTCTGGATAAGAGCATCTGCTAAATTACTAAAATGTCAAATGTAAATGTTTTACATAGATAACTCATATTACTGTATTAAAACATTTTTCAAATATTAATTTCACAAATGTATAATTTGTACAGTTCTTTATAAAAAATGTATTGACTGTATAAAACCTAGCAGTACTAGTTATTTCTCTGAGTTAAAAAAAACATGATCATTTGTCCCTCTGAAATGAAACCAAATTTTAAATTAGATTTTTAACAAATACATCTTTGTCATTGAACAACCCCATTCCATAATTAGATAGTGAAAAAATGCACTAACCTCTTTCATAATTTATTCAAACATTTGGAATGAAACTTCATATTTTCAGGGAGTTCCTTACTAAAGTAGTCAATCTTTATGTTTTTGTTTATTTATATTGCGATATGTACTGAAGTTGTAGTTCATTTTCAAAAAATTTGAATAATTTGTTACATAAATAGACATATATTTTTATAAACCGTCAGACTCCAATTTTTTTTTCTCCAATGTTTTTATTTTATTATATTTATAGTATGTGCACCAGGGTGTGGGTCAATTCAAATTAAATTTGAAATTCCAATTAAATCCTTGAATTCACTCATGAAGTGGAGAATTTACTTTGAATAATATTTGAATTAAAAACATAACGTTTTGGAATTGGAATTGTGAAAACATTTAATCTTTTGGATTTTAATTGAATTGGGATTCAATATTTGTACATTTCCCAGTTAATGGAATGAATGTACATAGTATCACACATTTACTGTAGGATTTGTTTTTAATCATTTCAACCTGCCTTCCTATATTTCTGGTATAGCTTTCTGAACAGTGACATGATCAGCCTGAAAGCCTCAGGGAATTGAATTGGAATTTGTGATATTGTTGGGGATAATATTGAGTTCTTGGAATTTACTTTACATTGGAATTCAGAGGAATTGAATTAACTCTGAATTCAAAGGCTGACTTGGAATTTTAATTGAATAAGTGGAATTTACAAAGGAAGATAATTTAATTATAATTGAATTTGTGGAATTGACCCTATCCCTGATGCGCACATACCAATAATGGTACTTGACTGAACCAAATAGTCAATATACTGTACAGGTATTATCAATTGTTACACATACATTTGTATGTATCTCATTTGAGTATAGAGCACTATCAAATAAAGAAGCACCTTTTTGTCTCTTACAATGTCAGCAAATGGTAATAAGTCAAACAATTATTTTCTAGACACCTCCCGGACAGGATGCTAGTCTTTCACAGGGCCTTAGACACCTCCTGGACAGGATGCTAGTCTTTCACAGGGCCTTAGACACATCCTGGACAGGATGCTAGTCTTTCACAGGGCCTTAGACACCTCCTGGACAGGATGCTAGTCTTTCACAGGGCCTTAGACACCTCCTGGACAGGATGCTAGTCTTTCACAGGGCCTTAGACACCTCCTGGACAGGATGCTAGTCTTTCACAGGGCCTTAGACAACTCCTGGACAGGATGCTAGTCTTTCACAGGGCCTTAGACACCTCCTGGACAGGATGCTAGTCTTTCACAGGGCCTTAGACACCTCCTGGACAGGATGCTAGTCTTTCACATGGCCTTAGACACATCCTGGACAGGATGCTAGTCTTTCACAGGGCCTTAGACACCTCCTGGACAGGATGCTAGTCTTTCACAGGGCCTTACCCTCAGTCATTCTCCTTAATGCTAAGTGCCAAGCAGAGACACATACTCTTTTGGTACGACTCGGTTGAGGGTTTGAACTCCCATCCTTTCAGGGCAGACACTCTAATCACAAGGCCACTGAGTTGGTAATGTGTTGTATGTGGCAAATAATAACTTTAGGGAAGGGAAAGGGTGATACCTAGTCAGTTGTACAACTGAAAGCATTCAACTGAAATGTGTCTTCCGCATTTAACCCAACCCCTCTGAATCAGAGAGGTGTGGGGGGCTGCCATAATCGACATCCACGTCTTCAGCGCCTGCTCAGGGGCAGAACGACAGATTTTTTACCTTGTCAGCTCAGGGATTCAATCCAGCAACCTTTCGGTTACTGGCCCAATGCTCTAACCACTAGGCTACCTACAAATATCTCTGACTTGGTTTCTGAGGACTAAGTTAAAATAAGGTAATACGGCCTGAAAACGGAATGTGCATACGACTGTCAGAAGACCTGTTTATACCTGCCGTTAGCATGCGTCCTTCGTCCTGATCTTGACCCGATCTTGTCTGTTTACAATTAGATCTGATTTTTAAACTTGGCTAAAAATGTGGGCACAATCCGAATGTGGACAAGATCAGGACAAAGGGCGCAGGTTAGAACCAGGTATAAACAGGGCTTGAGTGTCCATGCGCCAGTCTTGAAGGCCTTACTGGCTGTAGTCTTCTCAGAGGACTGGCTGTTACCAAAATCGCAAGGTATGTGTAGATAACTGACTCCCGCTGTCACAAAGTAAACAGTGGTGAAGACTTTATTCAGTTCTGCATTGCTCTCTGCCTGTGTAAGTGTGTAGCAGGAACATGACCCCGTTTAGAGGAAGAGGAGACTTAGGGCCTTTCTCAATTGTTAGGAACTCGATTCCTCACGTCCTCTCCTCCGTCCTCAAACCGGACTGAGGCCCAGTTGGTACATAGGAAGGGTGGCTTGGTCCAGAGAGAATGTATGTTGAGGATGTAATTTGAATACATTATCTGTCAGAAAGTGGTGACTACATGTACCACACAACAAAAAAAACAATTAAAACTAAATGCTCCCAAGTTCATCGTTGGGAGCATTTAGTTTCAACATATACATTTAAACATATACTTCTCCCTTGTCCTTCAACTGAAGCCATATGTTGCTGCATAAATTCTTCTCTGTTCACACTATGGACACTTGTTGGATCCCTTGGTCAAGTTCGTTGTACCTTTAAGACCTCGAAGTAGACAGACAAGCCTGGGAGGAGCCTGAATTCAATAGCCAGCTAAGTTACAGCTTGCGATTTAGCTAATGGCTTCAGAGAAAATGGGTACCTAAGCAGTTTGTTAGATTAAAAAACGTTAGCCAAATAGCCAGCCATATGCAACAAGCTAGCTACAGTATCTAGCAAGCTACAGTAAGTTAGCTCATTTGAAAAAAGAACTAACCAGTAAGGCAGCAAGCTAATCTATATCAGTCGGTATACATTGGAAATAGTCTTTGAAAATACAGGTAGTCTTGATATTTCAGTATTTTGGGATACAATGTGCTTACATTTTTTCAGTTGCATCAGTTAGGCACCACTCACTGCATGAAAGATTTAAAAATGGTTCTTGCTGTCCCTCCATCTGCAACTTGAATTTCATTGGCTGATGGGAAAGAAGTTGCATAAACATCAGCCTGTGAGGCAGCACAGCCACGACCCAAGGAACCTTTACCATTCGTGCACTGGGAGTGGACAGTTGTCCAGGGCTACCACACACACACACACACACACACACACACACACACACACACACACACACACACACACACACACACACACACACACACACACACACACACACACACACACACACACACACACACACACACACACACACACACACACACACAGCTGGCTCTGTGAGAGTGATGCTCTGAGGCCCAGCTGGTCCTCCAAGTGGACCTCTACAGGCTGCCCTTTGGAGAACGATACAAATGGAGGGAGAAGGGAGGGGGTATTGGTGGGGGGGTTGGTGTCTGGATAAAACAGATGGTCCAACAGTCAACAATGTAACACCATGACCATTTGTAGTGACTCTAGTTCATGTTCCAGTATTACACACTGTGTTACAGCTGTGTCTCAGTCACAGGGGCCGGGGACTGTGGTGGTCAGGTGTCCCTGAGACATAGCATGTTTATTATTAGGGGAACAACTTCTTATCGAGTGTTTAGCAGCATGATGCTTCATCTGTCAACTTCACAGAGGGAGAGTGGGCCTTAGTGAAGGGCTACGGTTAGTATTGTTTGTGTGTGTTAGAGTGGGGCGGTATCCACATTTTCATATTGTCGTACCGTCCTTCTCTCATGGGATTTTTGGTATTACCGTCTTAGTACACAAAGGGGCGCTAAAGACACAAAAAGCGTGTATTACCAGAAGGCTCACAACATTAGCACAAACTAATAGGGAATTTTAGAGGCTGCTAGCTAAGTATGCTAACAAGTGCAAACGAAAAGAAAGACTGGCAATCCAGCTCATAAAGTTATACATATATAGGTAGTAGCTACCGAATGTCATGTTTGGTGATTCTGGACATTTACAAGCGAATGTGAACGAGAGATATTGTGCAAATGAACAAAGTTTTGACACATACTTGTCTGAAGGAAGAACGGTACTGGCTCTGGAGCAGCATGTGTACATGCTGTGTCTGGGTGGAGTCTGGAGTCGCTAGGCCAACGGGCCTGTTTGCTTTGCTCGGAGAAGATGGGGAGGAGCAGACGGGCCAAGAACAGAGAAGATAAAAAATAAACGCAAGGAAATCAACATTGCAGGTGTAAAGATAACTGATCCAAAGTGCTTTGACTTCTCGAACAAGGCAGAAAGTTAACAATATTTGATGCAGCCATTTCCAGTACTAGCAAGTTAAACCAAATACACTGCTGGACTCAACAGCTCCTGCTTTGTCCCGTTATTTACAAACAAACGCGTGACTGGCTCAACTGTTCTGGGGAACTAGTGTAAGCTTTATAATGTAAAATAATGTGTGACAGTTAAAATTAAGAATGCAATCTGCTTTATCTCCTAATGTATTGCACAAGTTCACTGCAGGTATGTACTTAAAAAGTAGCTACAAATATTAAAATGTATTGAAAAACTTCAAATAGTTTTGACAGTATTGAAAAAAACCATCCCGTGGCTTTTTCCAAATACCTCGGTATACAGTATACCGCCCAAGCCTAGTGTGTGTGTGTGTGTGTGTGTGTGTGTGTGTGTGTGTGTGTGTGTGTGTGTGTGTGTGTGTGTGTGTGTGTGTGTGTGTGTGTGTGTGTGTGTGTGTGTGTGAAGGGTCCACAGCATGATACCACAACTGTGAGGGGAAAGGACAGATCTCATATTTTTCTCTTTAGGTCCTGCATGAGTTTCTCCACAGTTTCATTATTCCATCTTTGCCTAGAAGATTGGATAAGTTTACACTAGAAATGTGTTTGATTAACTTTAGGCAACTGAGAGGCAGAATGAGGTAATGTGATATTGGAGAAAAGGATAAACAAAATCACTAAATATAAAAACAGCTGTGTAATCCCTCTGATTCATAATCAATGTGTATAATGTATTAAAAAGGGGGATGGTGGTGGTGGAGGACTTTTACTTTGGTTGTTAGTCAATCCCTGAATAGCTGGGGAAGATTTGCCTCCATGTTTTCAAAACATGTGATATATTTTCCTTCTGTTTTTCTGACAGCTGTATGGCTCCTGCCCAAACCTGGAATCTACACACACACACCGCGCACGTACACACAGGCACTCACATGCATGCATACACACACGTACTCCGAGAGAGAGACACGTGCGCGCACACACACACACACACACACACGCAAACACCAGATTACTCCATGGCCTCATAGACCAATTTTGGTTTGGCCCAAGCCATGACACATAGAGCCCAGCATCCAGTTGGCAAAGATGGATGGGCCTGGTCTCTTTCATCCTCCTCCTCGCTCTCTCTCTCTCTCACTCTTACTCACTTTCTCTCTTTCATCCTCCTCTCTCTCCTTCTTTCTCTCTCTCTCATCCTCCTCTCTTTATCTCTCTGTTTCTCTCATCCTCCTCTCTCTCATCCTCCTCTCTCTCCCACCCTCCTCTCCCTCTCTCGCTCTCCTTTTCTGTCTCTCTCTCTTTCTCTCTCTCTTTTCAGCTTGCTGTCAATATAATATGCTGATAACTGGCATCCTAGTGGGTGTATTGTTCTGAATGAATTCTGTTGGACATCATCATAGAACGTCCGTTAAACTAGCCTGGGGAAAAAACATTTAGTCCTTAGGTTTGGATAGGTCAGCTTTGACCAGCCCTTCTCACCAGACAGTAGGGTTGGCCTCCACCCGACTGACCAATCATAAATAAGGAACTATGACCTCCTGACTAATCAGAAATGAGCGACTATGACATTCATATCTGGACTAGATTCCAAGAGTTCCAGATGCCTCCAAAAAGGTCAGCTGTTGAAGACCAGCCTCCGTGTCCCCAGTTAGAGAGAGTGTGTGTGTGTGTGTGTGTGTGTGTGTGTGTGTGTGTGTGTGTGTGTGTGTGTGTGTGTGTGTGTGTGTGTGTGTGTGTGTGTGTGTGTGTGTGTGTGTGTGTGTGTGCGCTTCGGAGGGGGATAACACCCTGGCCTTTCCTCTTGGTTCCATGTAGGGACTGAGGTTTGAGAGATTGACCCTGGTTCACTGAATCTCCCTCCTAATAAACCCACTGAATCTCCCTCCCAATAAACCCACTGAATCTCCCTCCTAATAAACCACTGAATCTCCCTCCCAATAAACCCACTGAATCTCCCTCCCAATAAACCACTGAATCTCCCTCCCAATAAACCACTGAATCTCCCTCCCAATAAACCCACTGAATCTCCCTCCCAATAAACCACTGAATCTCCCTCCCAATAAACCACTGAATCTCCCTCCCAATAAACCCACTGAATCTCCCTCCCAATAAACCCACTGAATCTCCCTCCTAATAAACCACTGAATCTCCCTCCTAATAAACCACTGAATCTCCCTCCCAATAAACCCACTGAATCTCCCTCCCAATAAACCCACTGAATCTCCCTCCCAATAAACCACTGAATCTCCCTCCTAATAAACCACTGAATCTCCCTCCCAATAAACCCACTGAATCTCCCTCCCAATAAACCACTGAATCTCCCTCCTAATAAACCACTGAATCTCCCTCCCAATAAACCCACTGAATCTCCCTCCCAATAAACCACTGAATCTCCCTCCTAATAAACCACTGAATCTCCCTCCTAATAAACCACTGACTCTCCCTCCCAATAAACCACTGAATCTCCCTCCCAATAAACCCACTGAATCTCCCTCCTAATAAACCACTGAATCTCCCTCCCAATAAACCACTGAATCTCCCTCCCAATAAACCACTGAATCTCCCTCCCAATAAACCACTCAATCTCCCTCCCAATAAACCCACTGAATCTCCCTCCTAATAAACCACTGAATCTCCCTCCTAATAAACCCACTGAATCTCCCTCCCAATAAACCCACTGAATCTCCCTCCTAATAAACCCACTGAATCTCCCTCCTAATAAACCCACTGAATCTCCCTCACAATAAACCCACTGAATCTCCCTCCCAATAAACCACTGAATCTCCCTCCCAATAAACCCACTGAATCTCCCTCCCAATAAACCACGGAATCTCCCTCCCAATAAACCACTGAATCTCCCTCCCAATAAACCACTGAATCTCCCTCCCAATAAACCCACTGAATCTCCCTCCTAATAAACCACTGAATCTCCCTCCTAATAAACCACTGAATCTCCCTCCCAATAAACCCACTGAATCTCCCTCCCAATAAACCCACTGAATCTCCCTCCTAATAAACCACTGAATCTCCCTCCTAATAAACCACTGAATCTCCCTCCCAATAAACCCACTGAATCTCCCTCCCAATAAACCACTGAATCTCCCTCCTAATAAACCACTGAATCTCCCTCCCAATAAACCCACTGAATCTCCCTCCCAATAAACCACTGAATCTCCCTCCTAATAAACCACTGAATCTCCCTCCCAATAAACCCACTGAATCTCCCTCCCAATAAACCACTGAATCTCCCTCCTAATAAACCACTGAATCTCCCTCCTAATAAACCACTGACTCTCCCTCCCAATAAACCACTGAATCTCCCTCCCAATAAACCACTGAATCTCCCTCCTAATAAACCACTGAATCTCCCTCCTAATAAACCCACTGAATCTCCCTTCCAATAAACCAGTGCTATTCAAAGCCAGGGTTGCAACCCCTAATGGGAGTAAGAAAGATCATTAGAAAAATATAACTTTATTGATTAAATACATGTATTTATTGGTTCTCTTAATAAGTTAAAATGTAATGAAAATGTAATGAATTTAAGGTTATTTGTTGAAGTTAAAATCAAAATGTACTGATTTGAAGGTTGGTTGTTTCATTCGATTTGGGGTGGGATGGGAGAAACTTGTGGTCCACGCTGAAAAAGTTTTAATACCACTGCAATACACCCAATACCCAAATTGTAAAATGTACTGGTCAGGAGTCTGCACATAATGTAGTGACTCTCTGTCATGACATAACCCATGTCTGGAGCAGCTGACTGGCTGAGCTTAAAGCTAGCTCATTATGGATTGTGCCATGACTATGTCATCTGTCATGTCATGGTTATGATAGTGTTATGTAGCTCTTATGACAGAGGGTTCAGTATAGAGTATAACCACAGAGCCTGATATACAGTACAGTAGTAGTGATGTATACCTACTAAGGATTTACCCCAGTGTTTTACCAAAAAGGCCCAGCCTTTTGTGCTTCCACCACGGCCCGGTTCCCGGGGTCTCACTGGGCCATGGACTCTGGACATGCTCTCACTTTGGGCCAAGAGAGGCCATTGGTACTTTTCAGCTCCCGTTTACATAACAATGGCTAACTGTGAACATGGGTTAACACACAAAGCAAATGTGTTGATGATGCAGAGGTTGTTGATTCTGCTCTTCGCAAGTCTCCGGGTCGTGGGGCCCGGAAGAAAGTAACATCTCTTCTCTCAAGTCTTAGATGAAAGTTGCTAAACTCAAGGTTCGGGCATTTGAAAATAATTTAAACATTAGCATAAAGTGAGGAGCTCCACGGGAGAGTATGATATATATTATTATAATATATACCATAATGAATTATCATTATAATATATACCATTATATATATAGCATTATAGCATATACCATAATGAATTATACCATTATAATATATACCATTATAATATATACCATAATGAATTATACCATTATGATATATACCATTATAATATATACCATAATGAATTATACCATTATAATATATACCATTATATATATACTATTATAGCATATACCATCATGAATTATACCATTATAATATATACCATTATATATATACCATTATATCATATACCATAATGAATTATACCATTATGATATATACCATTATAATATATACCATAATGAATTATACCATTATGATATATACCATTATAATATATACCATAATGAATTATACCATTATAATATATACCATTATATATATAGCATTATAGCATATACCATAATGAATTATACCATTATGATATATACCATTATAATTTATACCATAATGAATTATACCATTATAATATATACCATTATATATATACCATTATAGCATATACCATAATGAATTATACCATTATGATATATACCATTATAATATATACCATAATGAATTATACCATTATGATATATACCATAATGAATTATACCATTATTGTAACGTCCTGACCAGAGTTCTTATGTGTTTTGCTTGTTTAGTGTTGGTCAGGACGTGAGCTGGGTGGGAATTCTATGTTGTGTGTCTAGTTTGTCTGTTTCTGTGTTCAGTGTAATATGGTTCTCAATCAGAGGCAGCTGTCAATCGTTGTCCCTGATTGAGAATCATATATAGGTGGCTTGTTTTGTGTTGGGATTTTGTGGGTGGTTGTCTCCTGTGTCAGTGTTGTTACCACACGGGACTGTTTCGTTTGTTTAGTCTGTTCCTGTTTGTGCGTTCTTCGTGTTTTTGTAAGTTCTCATGTTCAGGTCTGTCTACGTCGTTTTGTTGTTTTGTAGTTATTCAAGTGTGCTTCGTGTTCGTCTTGTTTAACCTCTACAGAGTACCTAACCCGGATCCGGGAGCACCCCCCACACCCCCCACACTGATTAGCATCGCTAGCATAGCGTCACAATTAAATAGTAGCATCTAAATATCATTAAATCACAAGTCCAAGACACCCAATGAAAGACACAGATCTTGTGAATAAAACCACCATTTCAGATTTTTTAAATGTTTTACAGGGAAGACACAATATGTAAATCTATTAGCTAAACACGTTAGCAAAATGACACCATTTTCTTACTCCAACAGTTTCTTACTCCATCAGGTGCTATCACCAATTCGGCTAAACTAAGATATTGATAGCCACTAACCAACAAAAAAATTCTTAAGATGACAGTCTGATAACATATTTATGGTATAGCATAGTTTTTTTTTTTTAAATGTGCATTTTTCAGGTATAAATCACAGTTCTACATTGCAGCTGCAATCTGATATAGTGCTGATGCAGCTAGAACAATTACAGAGACCAACGTTATATAACTAATTACTTGTCTTAAAACATTTCAGAAAAAATACACAGCGTACAGACATTGAAAGCCCAACATCTGGGGAATCCAAACAATATTTCAGATTTTTTAAATGTTTTATAGCGAAATTAGCATAACTAGCTAATTAGCATAACCAGGCCAGCCAAAACCAGCTGGACGCGCCCGACCAGTTCACATGCACGACAGATATATGAAATAACATCGTAAATTGGGTCTTACTATTGCTGGTCTTTCATCAGAATGTTGATCAAGGTGTCCTTAGTCCTGATGAGTCGTTCAATCCATTCACAATGGCAACTTCCCCTCTTCATTTAGCCTGGGTACTGGTCGACTGGCACGGTCCATGTCCAAAGTTAAAAAACTCAAAGAACGGAACACGGCAAAACTCCCGAAAAAATTCTAATAATCTGATTAAACTATATTGAAAAAACATACATTACGGTGATATGGTCACATGTATCAAACAAACTTCGACACGGAGATAGTTTTCATCCGTAACGTCAGCATAACAAAAGACAATGCCACCTCTGAAAACGCGCATCTCAGAAACCGGAAGTTGTCGGTCACGCTAAAGAAATAGGTCTTATTTCACGTCAGTACAAGATAAACAAAAAATTTCTCCTCTGACGTCTTCCAGACACCCAGAGGAAGAAGAAGGAAGTGTCATTCGGGTCATAGGTCGCGTGACCATATATAGGCAGAGCTTTGAAGCGAGCATACACATCTTGCAATCTTTTTCTGGCTCAGGGAAAGTGCTGTGAAATGACCTGTGTTTGACTCAGAGACTCAATTGGAACGGTTTTAGAAACCATAGCTTGTTTTCTATCCAATGCTATATGGTTATATGCATATAGTAACAGCAATAATTGAATAAGAGGCAGTTTAGTCTGTAGAGGCAATTATGCTAATGCGAAACAGCACCCCCTGTATTCTCAAGAAGTTAATAAATCTACATGTATTCTCCACAAGCTGCGTTTTGGTCCGATCCATGCTCCTCCTCAGACGAGGAGGAGAACAGCCGTTACAGAACCACCTACCTAACCTGGACCAAGCAGCGTGGAAACGGGCAACAGCGACAGCGGCAGCGGTGCCAGGAGGAATGGACATGGGAGGAAATCCTAGACGGTAAAGGACAGAGCCAGAGGAGTGTCGCCGCCCCAAAGCGGAGCTGGAGGCAGCGAAAGCGGAGAGGCGGCATTATGAGGCGCTAGCAAAGCAGAGCGGCTGGAAGCCCGAGAGGCTCACCCAAACATTTCTTGGGGGGGGGGGGGGGGGGGGGATAAAGGGGAGTGTGGCGAAGTCAGGTAGGAGACCTGCGCCAACTTCCCGGGCTTACCGTGGAGTGAGAGGGCGTCGTACTGGTCAGACACCGTGTTATGCGGTGGAGCGCACGGTGTCCCCAGTACGCGTGCTTAGCCCAGTGCGGGCTATTCCACCTCGCCGCACTGGCCGGGCTAGAGTGGGCATCGAGCCAGGTGCCATGAAGCCGGCTCAACACATCTGGCCTCCAGTACGTCTCCTCGGGCCGGTGTACATGGCACCAGCCTTACGTAGGGTGTCCCCGGTTCGCCAACATAGCCCAGTGCGGGCTATTCCACCTCGCCGCACTGGCAGGGCTACGGGGAACACTCAACCTGGTAAGGTTGGGCAGGCTCGGTGTTCACGAGCTCGTGTACTCCTTCACGGTCCGGTATATCCGGCGCCACCTTCCCGCCCCAGCCCAGTACCATCAGTGCCTACACCACGCACCAGGCTTCCAGTGCGTCTCCAGAGCCCTGTTCCTCCTCCACGCACTCTCCCTGTGGTGCGTGTCTCCAGCCCAGTACCTCCAGTTCCGGCACCACGCACTAAGCCTCCTGTGCGTCTCCAGAGCCCTGTACGCACTGTTCCTGCTCCCCGCACTAGCCTTGAGGTGCGTGTCTCCAGTCCGGTACCACCAGTTCCGGCACCACGCACCAGGCCTACTGTGCACCTCAGCAGGTCAGAGTCGGTCGTCTGCCCAGCGCAGTCTGAGCTGCTTGCCTGCCCAGCTCCGTCTGAGCTGCCTGCCTGCCCAGCGCCGTCTGAGCCATCCGTCTGCCCAGCGCCGTCTGAGCCACCTGTCTGCCAAGCGCCGTCTCAGCCATCCGTCTGCCCAGCGCGGTCTGAGCCATCCGTTTGCCCAGCGCCGTCTGAGCCATCCGTCTGCCCAGCGCCATCCGAGCAATCCGTCTGCCCAGCGCAATCTGAGCCGCCCGTCTGTCCCGAGCCATTAGAGCCGCCCGTCAGTCAGGAGCCGCTAGAGCCGCCCGTCCGTCAGGAGCCGCTAGAGCCGCCCGTCAGTCAGGAGCCGCCAGAGCCGCCAGCCAGTCAGGAGCCGCCAGAGCCGCCAGCCAGTCAGGAGCCGCCAGAGCCGCCAGCCAGTCAGGAGCCGCCAGAGCCGCCAGCCAGTCAGGAGCCGCCAGAGCCGCCAGCCAGTCAGGAGCCGCCAGAGCCGCCAGCCAATCAGGAGCCGCCAGAGGCGCCAGCCAGTCAGGAGCCGCCAGAGCCGCCAGCCAGTCAGGAGCTGCCAGAGCCGCCAGCCAGTCAGGAGCTGCCAGAGCCGCCAGCCAGTCAGGAGCTGCCAGAGCCGCCAGCCAGTCAGGAGCTGCCAGAGCCGCCAGCCAGTCAGGAGCTGCCAGAGCCGCCAGCCAGTCAGGAGCTGCCAGAGCCGCCAGCCAGTCAGGAGCTGCCAGAGCTGCCCTCCAGGCCCTTCAGTCATGAGCTGCCCTTCAGTCCGGAGCTGCCACTCAGTCCGGAGCTGCCCTTCAGTCCTGAGCTACCTCTCTGTCCTGAGCTATCTCTCTGTCCTGAGCTACCTCTCTGTCCTGAGCTACCTCTCTGTCCTGAGCTACCTCTCTGTCCTGAGCTGTCTCCTCTATCTAGGGGGGACCTTTGTGGAGGTTCCCAGACCAGGGTCGGGGGCGAGGGTCGCCACTCAAAGGACGCTAAGGAGGGGGACAAAGACAATGGTGGAGTGGTGTCCTCGTCTTGCGCCGGAGCCGCCACCGCGGACAGATGCCCACCCAGACCCTCCTCTTGAGTTTTAGCGGTGCGTTCGGAGTCCGCACCTCAGGAGGGGGATACTGTAACGTCCTGACCAGAGTTCTAATGTGTTTTGCTTGTTTAGTCAAGTTTAGTGTTGGTCAGGACGTGAGCTGGGTGGGAATTCTATGTTGTGTGTCTAGTTTGTCTGTTTCTGTGTTCAGCCTAATATGGTTCTCAATCAGAGGCAGCTGTCAATCGTTGTCCCTGATTGAGAATGATATATAGGTGGCTTGTTTTGTGTTGGGATTTTGTGGGTGGTTGTCTCCTGTGTCAGTGTTGTTACCACACGGGACTGTTTCGTTTGTTTAGTCTGTTCCTGTTCGTGCGTTCTTCGTGTTTTTGTAAGTTCTCATGTTCAGGTCTGTCTACGTCGTTTTGTAGTTATTCAAGTGTGCTTCGTGTTCGTCTTGTTTAATAAATCTACATGTATTCTCCACAAGCTGCGTTTTGGTCCGATCCATGCTCCTCCTCAGTCGAGGAGGAGAACAGCCGTTACAATTATATATATACCATAATGAATTATACCATTATGATATATACCATTATAATATATACCATAATGAATTATACCATTATAATATATACCATTATATATATACCATAATGAATTATACCATTATGATATATACCATTATATATATACCATAATGAATTATACCATTATGATATATACCATTATAATATAAACTGAACTACAGACGTTGAACTGCTGTCCCTATAATCCTTTTACATGCAGCACGACTTCTCGCAATTGTTTATATATACACTTCCGTTCAAAAGTTTGGGGTAACTTAGAAATATCCTTGTTTTTGAAAGAAATGCAAAAAACATTGTCCATTAAAATAGCTTCATATTGATCAGAAATACAGTATAGACATTGTTAATGTTGTAAATGACTATTGTAGCTGAAAACGTCAGATTTTTTTAAATGGAATATCTACATAGGTGTACAGAGGCCCATTATCATTAACCATCATTGTGTTCCAATGGCACGTTATGTTAGCTAATCCAAGTTTATCATTTTAAAAGTCTAATTGATCATTAGAAAACCCTTTTGCAATTATGTTAGCACAGCTGAAAACTATAGTTCTGATTAAAGAAGCAATAAAACATGCCTTCTTTAGACTAGTTGAGTATCTGGAGCTTCAGCATTTGTGGATTCGATTACAGGCTCAAAATGTCCAGAATGTTCTGAAACTCTATTCTTGTTCTGAGAAATGAAGGCTATTCCATGCGAAAAATTGCCAAGAAACTAAAGATCTCGTACAACGCTGTGTACTACTCCCTTCACAGAACAGCGCAAACTGGCCCCCGGTGCACAACTGAGCAAGAAGACAAGTACATTAGAGAAGTCCTCAACTGGCAGCTTCATTAAATAGTACCCGCAAAACACCAGTCTCAACGTCAACAGTGAAGAGGCGACTCCGGGATGCTGGCCTTCTAGGCTATGATGAAACTGGCTCTCATGAGGACCACCACAGGAAAGGAAGACCCAGTTACCTCTGCTGCAGAGGATAAGTTCATTAGCGTTATCAGCCTCAGAAATTGCAGCCCAATAAATGCTGCACGGAGTTCAAGTAACAGACACATCTCAATATCAACTGTCCAGAGGAGACTGCGTGGGCCTCCTGAGTGGCGCAGTGGTCTAAGTGCTAGCTGTACCACTAGAGATTCTGGGTTCGAGCCCGGGCTCTGTCATAGCCGGGAGAGAGCAGTGCGGCTTGGTTGGGTTGTGTTTCGGAGGACGCACGGCTCTCGACCTTCGCCTCTGCCGAGTCCATACGGGAGTTGCAGCGATGAGACAAGACTGTAACTTCTAATTGGATACGACGGAATTGAAGAAAAAAACCAATAAGGAGACTGCGTGAGTCAGGCCTTCGTGGTTAAATTGCTGCAAAGAAACCACCACTAAAGGACACCATTAAGAAGAAGAGACTTGCTTCGGCCAAGAAACACGAGCAACGGACATTAGACCAGTGGAAATCTGTCCTTTGGTCTGATGAGTCCACATTTGAGATTTTTGGTTCCAACCGCCATGTCTTTGTGAGACGCAAAGTAGGTGAACAGAAGATCACCGTATGTGTGGTTCCTACCTTGAAGCATGACGTTACAAAAGAGACCTCTGCTGATATAAATGAATTGACAGATGTTTCAAGTTATATCAACTTTTGTGTGTATTAAGTAGTGCCCACCAAGACCAGTAAAATAATCCCTAAAAGTAAACTATGGGTATCTAAGAAACTGAAAGAGGTGCTAAATAAGAAAGTTAGTACATGCAGAGGGTAAGACATACGGAGAGAGATTAAAAGACAGATCCAGATAGATTAACTCAGGGTTGAAAAGACTCTCTAGAGCTTCCTGGCAGGGAATGTAAACCATGGCCCCCACAAGGGCAAAGGGAAAGCCAGTGCTGCCCTGGAGGGTGGAGAGGGAATGCCAGTGCTGCCCTGGAGAATGGAGAGGGAATGCCAGTGCTGCCCTGGAGGGTGGAGAGGGAATGCCAGTGCTGCCCTGGAGGGTGGAGAGGGAATGCCAGTGCTGCCCTGGAAGGTGGAGAGGGAATGCCAGTGCTGCCCTGGAGGGTGGAGAGGGAATGCCAGTGCTGCCCTGGAGGGTGGAGAGGGAATGCCAGTGCTGCCCTGGAAGGTGGAGAGGGAATGCCAGTGCTGCCCTGGAGGATGGAGAGGGAATGCCAGTGCTGCCCTGGAGGGTGGAGAGGGAATGCCAGTGCTGCCCTGGAGGGTGGAGAGGGAATGCCAGTGCTGCCCTGGAGGGTGGAGAGGAACTTAACATGGCAAATGACTTGAATGTGTTCTTTTAAAGGCTTGAGTCAGATGACCCTCTGTCTGGGGTCCACCAGGTTAAATCTCCACTGAAGATGACAGATCGGTTTGTTGTCAATCAGTCATATGTCATTAATGTAACGCTCGTCGTTAGGTGGAAGAGAGGAGGATCAAATCGCAGCGTGGTACGTTTCCATATTTATTGGAACACTTATAAACGCGAACAAAACAATAAACAGAATGAAACCAACGACGCTACAGACCTGAACATGTGAACCTAGTGAAAACAAAGAACGCAATGAACAGGAACAATCACCCACAAACAAACAGTGAACACAGCCTACCTAAATATGGTTCCCAATCAGAGACAACGTAAAACTGCCTCTGATTGAGAACCATATCAGGCCAATCAGACACACCTAAACCAATGAGACACAAAACATAGAATATACCCACCCAGCTCACGTCCTGACCAACTAAACAAATACTTAACAAAGGAAATAAGGTCAGGAAGGTGACAATTAAAACATTGAAACGGTGCAATGCCTACAAAAGCCCAGGTCCAGACAACATCTGTGGTCATATTTTAAAACACTGTACAGAGAAACTGGCTGCTATTTTCTATTTTATTTACTTTGGATCAGCAACATGCACCTATGTTATGGAAAAGCAAATCCCTACCTCAACAAACCCATCTGTAATAAATGACTATAGGCCGGTAGCATTAACATCCCTGGTTATGAAGTGCTTTGAGAATATTGTCAAAAAAACACCTCCTGCACTCTACCCAGCAGCATCTTGATCCCCTTCAGTTTGCCTATACGGCTGGCAGGAGGGTGCATGATGCCATCCTTACTCTACTGAACCTTATCTACAAGGTTGATGATGCCATCCTTACTCTACTGATGATGCCATCCTTATTCTACTGATAATGCCATCCTTACTCTACTGAACCTTATCTACAAGGTTGATGATGCCATCTTTACTCTACTGAACCTTATCTACAAGGTTGATGATGCCATCCTTACTCTACTGATGATGCTATCCTTACTCTACTGAACCTTATCTACAAGGTTGATGATGCCATCCTTACTCTACTGATGCTGCCACCCTTACTCTACTGATGCTGCCATCCTTACTCTACTGATGGTGCCATCTTTACTCTACTGATGATGCCATCCTTACTCTACTGATGATGCCATCCTTACTCTACTGATGATGCCATCTTTACTCTACTGATGATGCCATCCTTACTCTACTGATGATGCCATCCTTACTCTACTGATGATGCCATCCTTACTCTACTGAACCGTATCTACAAGGTTGATGATGCCATCCTTACTCTACTGATGATGCCATCCTTACTCTACTGATGATGCCATCCTTACTCTACTGAACCTTATCTACAAGGTTGATGATGCCATCCTTACTCTACTGATGATGCCATCCTTACTCTACTGATGATGCCATCCTTACTCTACTGAACCTTATCTACAAGGTTGATGATACCATCCGTACTCTACTGATGATGCCATCCTTACTCTACTGATGATGCCATCCTTACTCTACTGATGATGCCATCCTTACTCTACTGACGATGCCATCTTTACTCTACTGAACCTTATCTACAAGGTTGATGATGCCATCCTTACTCTACTGATGATGCCATCCTTCCTCTACTGATGATGCCATCCTTACTCTACTGATGATGCCATCTTTAATCTACTGATGATGCCATCTTTACTCTACTGAACCTTATCTACAAGGTTGATGATGCCATCCTTACTCTACTGATGATGCCATCTTTACTCTACTGAACCTTATCTACAAGGTTGATGATGCCATCCTTACTCTACTGATGATGCCATCTTTACTCTACTGAACCTTATTACCAAGGTTGATGATGCCATCCTTACTCTACTGATGATGCCATCCTTACTCTACTGATGATGCCATCCTTACTCTACTGAACCTTATCTACAAGGTTGATGATGCCATCCTTACTCTACTGATGATGCCATCTTTACTCTACTGAACCTTATCTACGAGGTTGATGATGCCATCCTTACTCTACTGATGATGCCATCTTTACTCTACTGAACCTTATTATCAAGGTTGATGATGCCATCCTTACTCTACTGATGATGCCATCCTTACTCTACTGATGATGTCATCTTTACTCTACTGAACCTTATCTACAAGGTTGATGATGCCATCCTTACTCTACTGATAAAGCCATCCTTACTCTACTGATGATGCCATCCTTACTCTCTGATCCTTATCTACAAACACCTAGATCAGTGATCACCAACCTTTTCAAAATCGGTTAGGCTACCTCTCACCCGACTCACCGTCCCTCTGCTCTCCCTCCCTCCGCTGAGAAGAGGGGACACAGTCTTCCAGCTTACGTCGAAACTCAAGTCGCACTGCATTAGTTCTGCCTTGTGCACCAATTCATGTTGTTACTCCTATAACCAGAGAAAGTTAAATATTAATTGATATTAAAAAAGACAACTCAAGCTTATCTGAACACTTTTGCTATACTCATTCATTGCAGCTGCAGTGCTGGTTGTTGCATGAGTGGAAATAGGGAGAACACACATTTTATGGCTTATAAAAGCCTCCTCCTCCTCCAGGAGGAGGAGGAGGAGGAGCACGGGACAGTCTACTCCAGGAGGAGGAGGAGGAGCACGGGTCAGTCTTGGAGGAATTTGTGAAGTGGTGTGATGACTCTCACTTAGTGCTCAACACAGAAAAGACCAAAGAGATGCACATCGACTTCAGGAAAAATGTAACAACAGTCAACCTACAATGCAGAAAGTGTACTGAGCAGATGTATAAGAAAGGACAGCAAAGGCTATACTTTTGATGTTGATCAAGTTACAAGACATTCACTGCAAGTGTCTTAATTAACATGTATCATCTGCTGGTACAGAAATGCTAATGTCTCTCAGAGAAATATGTTGAGAAGAATTGCTAGGTGCTAGGGGTCAAGCAGACCAGTCTGGAGGTCATTTATGATATAAGAGCCCTCCCAAAAGCCTGCACGGTACTGATGGACCCAGGAGTTTGAGCTTCTCCCCTACTGGAGAACTTACATGGCACCAGAGAAATAGAGCCAAACGATACTTTGTCCCAGCGGCGGTAAGGCTCCTGAATGTTTAGCCTACAGCTAATTGACAGAGTATACTGATGTGTATAGTGTATATAGTGTACTGATGTGTATATTGTCCTGAAGAGAATTTGTTTGGTTCAACATTCGCACATGTAGGTAACTGTGTCTGGAACTCTAGCTATCTCTTCTTCTAGCCATCGTAGCCAAAATAATGTGCAATTGGGTATTTTTATACATGACCCTATGCGTGATGGGATGTTAATTGCTTAATTAACTCAGGAATCACACATGTGCGAATGCACCTGCTTTCAATATACACTGCTCAAAAAAATAAAGGGAACACTAAAATAACACATCCTAGATATGAATGAATGAAATATTCTTATTAAATACTTTTTTCTTTACATAGTTGAATGTGCTGACAACAAAATCACTCAAAATTAAAGTGGAAAACCACACTACAGGCTGATCCAACTTTGATGTAATGTCCTTAAAACAAGTCAAAATGAGGCTCAGTAGTGTGTGTGGCCTCCACGTGCCTGTATGACCTCCCTACAACGCCTGTGCATGCTCCTGATGAGGTGGTGGATGGTCTCCTGAGGGATCTCCTCCCAGAGCTGGACTAAAGCATCCGCCAACTCCTGGACAGTCTGTGGTGCAACGTGGCGTTGGTGGATGGAGCGAGACATGATGTCCCAGATGTGCTCAATTGGATTCAGGTCTGGGGAACGGGCAGGCCAGTCCATAGCATCAATGCCTTCCTCTTGCAGGAACTGCTGACACACTCCAGCCACATGAGGTCTAGCATTGTCTTGCATTAGGAGGAACCCAGGGCCAACCGCACCAGCATATGGTCTCACAAGGGGTCTGAGGATCTCATCTCGGTACCTAATGGCAGTCAGGCTACCTCTGGCGAGCACATGGAGGGCTGTGCGGCCCCGCAAAGAAATGCCACCCCACACCATGACTGACCCACCGCCAAACCGGTCATGCTGGAGGATGTTGCAGGCAGCGAACGTTCTCCACAGCGTCTCCAGACTCTGTCACGTCTGTCACGTGCTCAGTGTGAACCTGCTTTCATCTGTGAAGAGCACAGGGCGCCAGTGGCGAATTTGCCAATCTTGGTGTTCTCTGGCAAATGCCAAACGTCCTGCACGGTGTTGGGCTGTAAGCACAACCCCCACCTGTGGACGTCGGGCCCTCATACCACCCTCATGGAGTCTGTTTCTGACCGTTTGTGCAGACACATGCACATTTGTGGCCTGCTGGAGGTCATTTTGCAGGGCTCTGGCAGTGCTCCTCCTAATCCTCCTTGCACAAAGGCGGAGGTAGTGGTCTTGCTGCTGGGTTGTTGCCCTCCTACGGCCTCCTCCACGTCTCCTGATGTACTGGCCTGTGTCCTGGTAGCGCCTCCATGCTCTGGACACTACGCTGACAGACACAGCAAACCTTCTTGCCACAGCTCGCATTGATGTGCCATCCTGGATGAGCTGCACTACCTGAGCCACTTGTGTGGGTTGTAGACTCCGTCTCATGCTACCACTGGAGTGAAAGCACCGCGAGCATTCAAAAGTGACCAAAACATCAGCCAGGAAGCATAGGAACTGAGAAGTGGTCTGTGGTCACCACCTGCAGAACCACTCCTTTATTGGGGGTGTCTTGCTAATTGCCTATAATTTCCACCTGTTGTCTATTCCATTTGCACAACAGCATGTGAAATGTATTGTCAATCAGTGTTGCTTCCTAAGTGGACAGTTTGATTTCACAGAAGTGTGATTGACTTGGAGTTACATTGTGTTGTTTAAGTGTTCCCTTTATTTTTTGAGCAGTGTACTTTGTATCCCTCATTTACTCAAGTGTTTCCTTTATTTTGGCAGTTACCTATAGTACAGCAATTAAATACTGGAGTTGAGTTGTTGCTGCCACTGTTTTGAGATGGTAGATAGATATTTTGTACACGCACGGGCACACATACACACACTTTGGTTCAGAGTACAGGGTCAGGTTGTTAGACTGCCTCTGTCTGTAGTCAAAACACAGGTCCTGTATCTATGTATACACTGTAAACCTCCTCTCATATCTACTGACACTGTGGAGAGGAGAGCATTCCAGCCTGCCATCTTCACAAACACTCCAACCTACCGTCTTCACAAACACTCCAACCTATCATCTTCACACACAACCCCAACCTACCATCTTCACACAAACACTCCAACCTACCATCTTCACAAACACTCCAACCTACCATCTTCACAAACACTCCAACCTACCATCTTCACAAACACTCCAACCTACCATCTTCACAAACACTCCAACCTACCATCTTCACACAAACACTCCAACCTACCATCTTCACATAAACACTTGAGTGTGTGTACGTGTGTGTATGCACAGACGAATGCACAGATACACGCACAGGTGTGGCCATATACCAGCTTCAACTTACATATGCTGGTACTGATATTGATGTTGGAGATAATTTGTCAAGTAAGGCAGACATACTATCCATCCATCTAAAGAGGAATGCAATGTATTGTATTACACTTTGAGCACAATCCATTCCTGGTTATTGAGTGGTACATACAGTACTTCCATGTGTGATGGATTTATTTAGTTGAAATATTTAAGCAAAACCAACTGTTCTGGAACCTTGTCTGTTAAGACCAACTGTTCTAGAATGTTGATCTGAGGAGAACAGAGAACACCACTGGTTATCCATGTGTGATTGATTTAGTTGCATAACTGCTATACGACTTCTATGGTAGTATTCTAGAATGTTGTCTGAGGAACATGTTGGGGAATATTGTTCTAAGGAGAGCACAATCTATGTAGAAGTAATGGCCTTAGAACTTCTATGGACCTGGTCTAGAATGTTGGTGTGAGAACTGCAGAACACACCAGTCAGTCTATAGAGGTAATGTCCTAGTTATTAAACCTCCATCAGACAACATCATGGCCATCTGTCTGTTACACAGTATGCTTCATCCAGCCTATGAGACTCAGTCTGTCCTTTTCTCATTATTGATGATATAATCTTCATAGGAAACAGTCTGTCCACTGGTCAGGGGTCAAGCTATTTTCCCAGGATTTGGTGTGTGTGTGTGTGTGTGTGTGTGTGTGTGTGTGTGTGTGTGTGTGTGTGTGTGTGTGTGTGTGTGCAGAGAAAGGGGGAAACCCAGAGCCCTGTAGTCATCGTGTGTGTTGTGTGTAAACCATTGAATAAGGACAAAATCCCTAACAGACACTGGCTTGTTGCCTGTATGGAAGAGAAAGGGGGAGAGTGGGTGTGTGTGTGGAACGAGGGAATGTTCTAGAGGTTAACAACCTCACTAAACTTACTGCAAGCTATCTAAACTTAACTTTCACTAGCCCATGGATATTAGCCTAATGCTGCTGTGTTAGTCTAAGCTAACTGCAAGCTAAACTTCTCCACTTAATTTTAGCCAGCCAATGGATATACAGTAAGCCTGGAATGTGGTTGTGTTGTTCTATGGTGTGTTGCTACAATGTGCTCATGTACAATTTGCATTCGCCTAGTCTCTTCCCCACTGCTGCTGTGTCTCAAAACACAAGCATTAGCAGCAATGAATATAAGCTGAAGAGTATCTGCACAGTGCAAGGATCAGTGATCCTCTTCTCTATCTGTCACCATGTCTATCTGTATGGAGGAATAGTGGAGTAAGGAGGAAACTTGGGCCTTCTCTGTCACCATGTCTATCTGTATGGAGGAATAGTGGAGTAAGGAGGAAACTTGGACCTTCTCTGTTTGTCTCTGTCTCCATGTCTTTGTATTATCTTAAGAAATAGATCTATTTTGTATGTTTGTTGGATAGAGGTGAACGGTAGGAGACAGAATGCTGAAAGAGCAGTAGGCCGGATTCCAACCCATGTTGGAAGCAGTTCATTGTCCACGTTCTCCAGAGGCGGAGACCGCTAGGCCATGTCTTTGTTATATTGAATGAGTTGTCTTCTGATGTGAAATCCGATAAGGGAAGCAGACTGTAACGGCTCTCGTTGGAGGTAGAAAGAGTTGACCAAGGCGCAGCGTGGAAAGTGTTCATGATTTTAATTCCCCAAAAACACGCAAACAAAATAACAAAATAGAAAACACACAGTTCTGTCAGGCAACAGTAACTAAACAGAAAACAAGATCCCACAACCTAATGGTGGGAAAAAGGGCTGCCTAAGTATGATCCCCAATCAGAGACAACGATAGACAGCTGGCTCTGATTGGGAACCACACTTGGCCAAAAACAAAGAAACAGAAAACATAGAATCTCCCACCCGAGTCACACCCTGACCTAACCAAACATAGAGAATAAGGATCTCTAAGGTCAGGGCGTGACACAGACAGACAGACAACGTAATGCTGTCCCACTGATGTCCATCTAATCATGAGCCGTTCACACTAATGTTAGAAACAGTATAAGAAACGGAGGGAGGACTAGACCAGAGATGGTCTTGGGTTGCGTCCCAATATATTCTGAACAAAACTATAAACGCAACATGTAAAGTGTTGGTCCCATGTTTCATGAGCTGAAATAAAAGATCCCAGAAATGTTCCATATGCACAAAACGCTTATTTCTCTCAAATTTTGTTCCCAAATTTGTTTACATTCCTTTTAGTGAGAATTTCTCCTTTGCCAACATAATCCATCCACCTGACAGCTGTGGCATATCAAGAAGCTGATTAAACAGCATGATCAATACACAGGTGCACCTTGTGCTGGGAACAATAAAAGGCCACTCTAAAATGTGCATGTTTTGAGGGAGCGTGCAATTAGCATGCTGACTGCTGGAATGTCCACCAGAGATGTTGCCAGATAATTGAATGTTCATTTCTCTACCATAAGCCGCCTCCAATGTCGTTTTAGAGAATTTAGTAGTGTGTCCAACATGTCTCACAACCGCAGACCATGTGTAACCAGGCCAGCCCAGGACCTCCGTAGCGGGCTTCTTCACCTGAGGGATCGTCTGAGACCAGCCACCTGGACAGCTGATGAAACTGTGGGATTGCACTGAAGAATTTCTGCACAAACTGTCAGAAACCGTTTCAGCGAAGCTCATCTGCGTGCTCTCGTCCTCACCAAGGTCTTGACCTGACTGCAGTTTGGTGTTGTAACTGACTTCAGTGGGCAAATGCTCACCTTCAAATCCTGGTTTCAACTGTACCAGGCAGATAGAAAACAGTGTTTCTGGTGTCGTGTGGGCAAGCAGTTTGCTGTTGTAAATGTTGTGAACAGAGTACCCCATGGTGGAGGTGGGGTTATGGTATGGGCAGGACAACAAATACAATTTGTATTTTATCTATGGCAATTTGAATGCACAGAGATACCGTGATGAGATTCTTAGGCCCATTTGTCGTGCCATTCATCCGCTGCCATCACCTCATGTCAATGCATGGCCCCATGCCGCAAGGATCTGTACACAATTCCTGGAAGCTGAACATGTCCCAGTTCTTGTCTCAGTTCTTGCATGGCCTGCATACTCACCAGACATGTCACCCATTGAGCATATTTGGGATGCTCCGGATCGACGTGTACAACAGCACGTTCCAGTTCCCAGTAAAATATCCAGCAACTTCGCACAGCCATTGAGGAGGAGTGGGACAACATTCCACAGGCCACAATCAACAGCCTGATCAACTCTATGTGAGGGAGATGTGTTGCACTACTTGAGACAAATGGTGGTCACACCAGATACTGACTGGTTTTCTAATCCATCTTTTTTTTGACCAATAGATGCATATCTGTATTCCCAGTCATGTAAAATCCATAGATTAGGGCCTAATGAATTTATTTCAATTGACTGATTTACTTTTATGAACTGTAACTCAGTAAAATCTTTGAAATTGTTGCATGTTGCGTTTATATTTTTGTTCAGTGTAGATTTCCCTGTTAATCTGTACATTTACCAGTGCGAAGATTGTGTATAGATATTCCAGGAAATTTATAGATTTTCTGAGAAATGTATAGATATCCCAGGAAATGTATAGATTTTCTGAGAAATGTATACACATCCCAATTTATAGCCTATAAGACATCTCAAGAATGATGACTTTTGAAAAACCATCTCTCGCTCTCTCTCTCTCTCTCTCTCTCTCTCTCTCTATCTCTCTCTCTCTCTCTCAATTTCAACAGAACAAGGCCAAGATGTTCAAATGTTCATAAATAAAATAATAATAATCACAGTAGTTATCGAGGGTGCAGCAAGTCAGCACCTCAGGAGTAAATGTCAGTTGGCTTTTTTAGCACGTCCGGTGAACAGGTCAGGGTTCCATAGCCACAGGCAGAACAGTTGAAACTGGAGCAGCAGCAAGGCCAGGTGGACTGGGGACAGCAAGGAGTCATCATGCCAGGTAGTCCTGACGCATGGTCCTAGGGCTGAGGTCCTCCAAGAGAGAGAAAGAAAGAGAGAGAGAAGGAGAGAATTAGAGAGAGCATACTTAAATTCACACAGGACACCGGATAAGACAGGAGAAGTCCTCCAGATATAACAAACTGACCCTAGCCCCCCGACACATTAACTACTGCAGCATAAATACTGGAGCCTGAGACAGGAGGGGTCAGGAGACACTGTGGCCTCATCCAATGATACCCCCGGACAGGGCCAAACAGGAAGGATATAACCCCACCCACTTTGCCAAAGCACAGCCCCCACACCACTAGAGTGAAATCTTCAACCACCAACTTACCATCCTGAGACAAGGCCGAGTATACCCCACAAAGATCTCCACCACGGCACAAACCAAGGGGGGGCACCAACCCAGACAGGAAGATCACGTCAGTGACTCAACCCACTCAAGTGACGCACCCCGTCCTAGGGACGGCATGAAAGAGCACCAGTAAGCCAGTGACTCAGCCCCTGTAATAGGGTTAGAGGCAGAGAATCCCAGTGGAGAGAGGGGAACCGGCCAGGCAGAGACAGCAAGGGCGGTTCGTTGCTCCAGAGCCTTTCCATTCACCTTCACACTCCTGAGCCAGACTACACTCAATCATATGACCTACTGAAGAGATAAGTCTTCAGTAAAGACTTAAAGGTTGAGACCGAGTCTGCGTCTCTCACATGGGTAGGCAGACCATTCCATAAAAATGGAGATCTATAGGAGAAAGCCCTGCCTCCAGCTGTTTGCTTAGAAATTCTAGGGACAATTAGGAGGCCTGCGTCTTGTGACCGTAGCGTACGTGTAGGTATGTACGGCAGGACCAACTCAGAAAGATAGGTAGGAGCAAGCCCATGTAACGCTTTGTAGGTTAACAGTAAAACCTTGAAATCAGCCCTTGCCTTAACAGGAGGCCAGTGTAGGGAAGCTAGCACTGGAGTAATATGATAATTTTTTGGGGTTCTAGTCAGGATTCTAGCAGCCGTATTTAGCACCAACTGAAGTTTATTTAGTGCTTTATCCGGGTAGCCGGAAAGTAGAGCATTGCAGTTGTCTAACCTAGAAGTAACAAAAGCATGGATTAATTTTTCTGCATCATTTTTGGACAGAACATTTCTGATTTTTGCAATGTTACGTAGATGGAAAAAAGCTGTCCTTGAAACAGTCTTGATATGTTCGTCAAAAGAGAGATCAGAGTCCAGAGTAACGCCGAGGTCCTTCACAGTTTCATTTGAGACGACTTTACAACCATCAAGATTAATTGTCAGATTCAACAGAAGATCTCTTTGTTTCTTGGGACCTAGAACAAGCATCTCTGTTTTGTTTAAAAGTAGAACGTTTTCAGCCGTCCACTTCCTTATGTCTGAAACACAGGCTTCTAGCGAGGGCAATTTTGGGGCTTCACCATGTTTCATTGAAATGTACAGCTGTGTGTCATCCGCATAGCAGTGAAAGTTAACATTATGTTTTTGAATGACATCCCCAAGAGGTAAAATATATAATGAAAACAATAGTGGTCCTAAAACGGAACCTTGAGGAACACCGAAATGTACAGTTGATTTGTCAGAGGACAAACCATTCACAGAGACAAACTGATATTTTTCCAACAGGTAAGATCTAAACCAGGCCAGAACTTGTCTGTGTAGACCAATTTGGGTTTCCAATCTCTCCAAAAGAATGTGGTGATCGATGGTATCAAAGGCAGCCCTAAGGTCTAGTAGCACGAGGACAGATGCAGAGCCTCGGTCTGACGCCATTAAAAGGTCATTTACCACCTTCACAAGTGCAGTCTCTGCTATGATGGGGTCTAAAACCAGACTGAAGCATTTCGAATACATTGTTTGTCTTCAGGAAGGCAGTGAGTTGCTGCGCAACAGCTTTTTCATTTTTTTTTGAGAGGAATGGAAGATTCGATATAGTCCGATTAGTTTTTTATATTTTCTTGGTCAAGGTTTGGCTTTTTCAAGAGAGGCTTTATTACTGCCACTTTTAGTGAGTTTGGTACACATCCGGTGGATAGAGAGCCGTTTATTATGTTCAACATAGGAGGGCCGAGCACAGGAAGCAGCTCTTTCAGTAGTTTAGTTGGAATAGTGTCCAGTATGCAGCTTGAAGGTTTAGAGGCCATGATTATTTTCATCATTGTGTCAAGAGATATAGTACTAAAACACTTAAGTGTCTCTCTTGGCATAGTTGTGCAGACTCAGGACAGCTGAGCTTTGGAGGAATACGCAGATTTAAAGAGGAGTCCGTAATTTGCTTTCTAATGATCATGATCTTTTCCTCAAAGAAGTTCATGAATTTATTACTGCTGTAGTGAAAGCCATCCTCACTTGGGGAATGCTGCTTTTTAGTTAGCTTTGCGACAGTATCAAAAATACATTTTGGATTGTTCTTATTTTCCTCAATTAAGTTGGAAAAATTGGATGATCGAGCAGCAGTGAGGGCTCTTCGAATCTGCACGGTACTGTCTTTCCAAGCTAGTCGGAAGACTTCCAGTTTGGTGTGGCGCCATTTCCGTTCCAATTTTCTGGAAGCTTGCTTCAGGACTCGGGTACTTTCTGTATACCAGGGAGCTAGTTTCTTATGACAAATGTTTTGAGTTTTTATGGGTGCGACTGCATCTAGGGTATTGTGCAAGGTTAAATTGAGTTCCTCAGTTAGGTGGTTAACTGATTAACAATAACAATAAGCATACAGTAGAGTACATGTGCAGGTTGATTGGTCTGTCAGACACTGTCCCTCAACTTATGGCAGGCAGCAATGTAGTGCGCTGCCAACCCACAGCTCTCTGTGTCCTCCCTCATCAGGATGGGTAGCCTATCCTTGTCAGAGAGGTCTTTGCAACCTTGAATAAGGGTTTCAAATTTGGGAAAATGACACTCTCTACTTGTTTTATATTTTTGACATTTTGTCAGGAAATGCAGCTCCGTCTCAGGTTCTGCTGTTGTGCAGTGGTTGCACAGCCTTTCCTCTACAGGGAGCCAGGTTTTCCTGTATCTACCCTTCTCAATGGCAAGGCTGTGCTCACTGAGCCTGTACTTTGTCAAGGTTTTTCTAAGGTTTTGATCAGTAACAATGGTCAAATATTTAGCCACGGTGTACTGTCGATTTAGGGCCAGATAGCACTGCATTTTGCTTTGTGTTTGTGCTTGTGTTTCCCAATAAGCAATGTCGTTTTGTTTTGACTGTGTTGTCATTTGGTTTATTCTGATTGATTGGATGTTCTGGTCATGAGGCTTCAGTGTGTTAGTAGAACAGGTTTGTGAACTCAGCCCCAGGACCAGCTGGATGAGGGGACTCTTTTCTTTGCTCAGCTCTTGGTATTGCAGGGCTTGGTAGTGATATGAGAGGGGGTCACTGTATTTTAGATGTTTCCAAAACTTAATTGCTCTTTTTTTAGTTTTTATTATTAGTGGTATTGGCCTAATTCTGCCCTGCATGCATTGCTTGTAGTTTTCCTATGGACATGTAGGAGAATCTTACAGAACTCTGCATGCAGGGTTTCAATGGGATGTTTGTCCCATTTTATGAAATCCTGTTTTGCAAGTGGACCCCACACCTCAATGCCATAAAGTGCAATTGGTTCAATGACATATTCAACTAGTTTTAGCCAAATTTTAATAGGTATTTCAATTTGAATTAGCTTTTTAATGGAGTAGAATGCCCTGCGTGTTTTCTCTCTCAGTTCATTCACTGCCTCATTAAGGTGTCCAGTTGAGCTTATATTTAAACCTAAGTAATTGTAGTGTGTACAGTACTCTATATATTTTGTACCAATTGAGAACTTTGGTCTAATTCCCTGAGATCTGGATCTTCTCTGGAAAATCATTATTTTAGTATTTTTGGGGTTTACTGCCAGGGCCCAGGTCTGGCAGTACTGCTCTAGCAGGTCCAGGCTCTGCTGTAGGCCATGTGCTGTGGGTGACAGCAGGCATAGGTCATCTGCGAAGAGTAGGCATTTAACTTCTGAATTGTGGATACTAACACCAGGGGCTGAAGATTTTTCTAGAATAGTGTCAAATTTGTTCATGTAAATATTGAAGAGTGCAGGGCTCAGATTGCAACCTTGGCTTCATGCCCCTGGTTAAAGAATTCTGTTATTTTCTTACCAATTTTAATGTTGCATGTATTGCCAGTATACATTGATTTAATTATGTCATATGTTTTACCCCCTACACCACTTTCAATGACTTTGTAGAACAGTCCTGTATGCCAAATAGATTCAAATGCTTTTTGGAAGTTGATAAAGCAAGTGTATATTTTGGTTTTATTTTGGTGGACATGTTTATCTATCAGGGTGTGTGGGTGTAAATATGATCAGTTGTGCGATGTTTTGGTATAATTCCAATTTGGCTTTTACTCAAGACATTGTGCTTATTAAGGAAGTTTAGAACTCTTACATCGATAATACTACACAAAACCTTCCCCAGGTTACTGTTCACACAAATGCCTCTGTAATTGTTAGGGTCAAATTTGTCTCCGTTCTTAAAGATTGGGGTTATGAGTCCTTGATTCCAGATGTCAAGGAAATAACCTACACTCAGGATCAAATTAAACAGTTTTAATATAGCCAATTGAAATGTTGCACTAGTGAGTTTGAGCATCTCATTTAGGATGCCATCAGGTCCGCATGCCTTTTTAAATTTGAGAGCCTGAAGTTTCTTATAGAGCTCCTGGTCAGTAATCGGGGAGTCCAGTGGATTTTGATTGTCCTTTATAGCTTTTTGTAATCCATTCAACTTCTCATGAATTTGGCGTTGTTCTGCGTGTGTGTCAATTTGAACAGTGTTGTAGAGTGTTTTAAAATGGGTTGTCCATATGTCACCATTTTGTATCGCTAATTCCTCTTGTTACATTTTTTATTTATTTTTCCAATTTTGCCAGAAGTTGTTTGTGTTTATGGACTCCTCAATTAGTGTCAGCTGCTTGCTGTTGTACTGTGCTTTTTTGGTTCTGAGTGTACGTTTATAGAGTTTTAAAGTCTCACAGAAAAGTCTCTCTCTCTCTCTCTGTCTCTCTCTCTGTCTCTCTCTCTCTCCCCCCTCTGTCTTTCTCTCTCCCCCCTCTCTCTGTGTCTTTCTCTGTGTCTCTCTCTGTGTCTCTCTGTCTCTCTCTCCCTCTCTCTCTCTCTCTCTCTCCCCCTCTCTCTCTCTCTCTCTCTCTCTCTCTCTCATGAAGGGAACTTAAGTATGTAAGGGTATCTCAATAAAGTAAGTAATAAAAAGTAACATTTGTCTCCTCTCCCCCACTCTCTCTATCTCCTCTCCCCCACTCTCTCTCTCTCCTCTCCCCCACTCTCTCTCTCTCCTCTCCCCCACTCTCTCTCTCCTCCTCCAGCTGAGTGCCAATGCGTTGGTCTTCCTGTGTACCAACATGATAGGTATCTGTACCCACTACCCTGCCGAGGTGTCTCAGAGACAGGCCTTTCAGGAGACCAGGGGGTACATCCAGGCCCGGCTCTACCTGCAGAGAGAGAACCAGCAACAGGTAGGCTATACACACACAGAGGCATGCACACACACACTCACAGGGAGGAGCACACGCTTACACATGCCATTACAATTGTTTACCGAAATATTCTTTATTAATTTTGTGGGTCAACAGTATAGAGTATATCTGAATGCCTCTGTGTTCTGCCATGTTCCCATGTTCTACCATGTTCCCATGCAGTATTCCTAAGAATGAATGGTACTCAAGGCAGTTACTCATTGAGATTTCTAGCTGTGAAACGCTTGAAAAACACATGAAAGTGAATGGGTTGAACTGAGGGCTTTTCTCTCTGCCTTTTCTTTCTCTCTGTTTCTCTCACTCCCTCCACATCCTTCCCCCCTTCTCTCTTTCTCTCTCTCTCTCTGATTCTCTCTCCCTCTCTCGCTCCCTCCTCATCCTCTCTCTCTCTCTCTGCTTCTTTCTCCCTCCACATCCTCTCGCTCTCTCTCTGCTTCTCCCTCTCTCTCTGCTTCTCTCTCCCTCTCTCACTACCTCCACATCATCTCTCTCTCTCTGCTTCTTTCTCCCTCCACATCCTCTCTCTCTCTCTCTGCTTCTCCCCCTCTCTACTTCTCTCTCTCCCTCTCTCACTCCCTCCACATCTCCTCTCTCTCTCTCTGCTTCTCCCCCTCTCTACTTCTCTCTCTCTCTGCTTCTCCCTCTCTCTCTGCTTCTCTCTCCCTCTCTCACTCCCTTCACATCCTCTCTCTCTTCTTCTCCCTCTCTCTCTGCTTCTCTCTCCCTCTCTCACTCCCTTCACATCCTCTCTCTCTGCTTTTCTCTCCCTTCACATCCTCTCTCTCTCTGCTTTTCTCTCCCTTCACATCCTCTCTCTCTCTCTCTGCTTCTCTCTCCCTCTCTCACTCCATCCACATCATCTCTCTCTCTCTCTGCTTCTCCCCCTCTCTACTTCTCTCTCTCCCTCTCTCACTCCCTCCACATCCTCTCTCTCTCTCTCTCCGCTTCTTTCTCCCTCCACATCATCTCTCTCTCTCTCTGCCTCTCCCTCTCTCTGCTTCTCTCTCCCTCTCTCACTCCCTTCACATCCTCTCTCTCTCTCTGCTTCTCCCCCTCTCTCTGCTTCTCTCTCCCTCTCTCACTCCCTTCACATCCTCTCTCTCTCTCTGCTTCTCTCTCCCTCCACATCCTCTCTCTCTCTCTCTCTGCTTCTCCCCCTCTCCACTTCTCTCTCTCCCTCTCTCACTCCACATCCTCTCTCTCTCTGCTTCTCTCTCCCTCTCTCACTCCATCCACATCATCTCTCTCTCTCTCTGCTTCTCCCCCTCTCTACTTCTCTCTCTCCCTCTCTCACTCCATCCACATCATCTCTCTCTCTCTCTGCTTCTCTCTCCCTTTCTCACTCCCTTCACATCCTCTCTCTCTCTCTGCTTCTCTCTCCCTCCACATCATCTCCCTCTCTCTCTACTTCTCTCTCTCCCTCTCTCACTCCCTCCACATCCTCTCTCCCTCTCTACTTCTCTCTCTCCCTCTCTCACTCCCTCCACATCCTCTCTCTCTCTCTCTGCTTCTCTCTCCCTCTCTCACTCCATCCACATCATCTCTCTCTCTCTGCTTCTCCCTCTCTCTACTTCTCTCTCTCCCTCTCTCACTCCCTCCACATCCTCTCTCTCTCTCTGCTTCTCCCTCTCTCTCTGCTTCTCTCTCCCTCTCTCACTCCCTTCACATCCTCTCTCTCTCTCTGCTTTTCTCTCCCTCCACATCCTCTCTCTCTCTCTGCTTCTCCCCCTCTCTACTTCTCTCTCTCCCTCTCTCACTCCCTCCACATCCTTTCTCTCTCTGCTTCTCTCTCCCTCTCTCACTCCATCCACATCATCTCCCTCTCTCTCTACTTCTCTCTCTCCATCTCTCACTCCCTCCACATCCTCTCTCTCTCTCTGCTTCTCTCTCCCTCTCTCACTCCATCCACATCATCTATCTCTCTCTCTGCTTCTTTCTCCCTCCACATCCTCTCTCTCGCTCTCTGCTTCTCTCTCCTTCTCTCACTCCATCCACATCCTCTCTCTCTGCTTCTCTCCCTCTCTCTCTCCATCCACATCATCTCTCTCTCTCTCTGCTTCTCCCCCTCTCAACCTCTCTCTCTCCCTCTCTCACTCCCTCCACATCATCTCTCTCTCTCTCTCAATTAAATTAAATTGAAGGGACTTTATTGGCATGGGAATCATATGTTAACATTGCCAAAGCAAGTGAAGTAGATAATATACAAAAGTGAAATAAACTATTAAAAATGAACAGTAAACATTACACATTAGAGTGTCTAGTTTGAGAAACAGAGGCCTCACAAGTCCTCAACTGGCAGCTTCATTAAATAGTACCCCAAAACACCAGTCTCAACGTCAACAGTGAAGAGGAGACTCCGGGATGCTGGTTTTCTAGGGAGAGTTGCAAAGAAAAAGCCATATCTGTCCAGTATATGTGTTCTTTTGCCCATCTTAATCTTTTCTTTAAAAAACATTTTCAACTCTGCCTAGAAGGACAGCATCCCGTAGTCTCCTCTTCACTGTTGACGTTGAGACTGGTGTTTTGGGGTACTATTTAATGAAGCTGCCAGTTGAGGACTTGTGAGGCGTCTGTTTCTCAAACTAGACACTAATGTACTTGTCCTCTTGCTCAGTTGTGCACCGGGGCCTCCCACTCCTCTTTCTATTCTGGTTGGAGCCAGTTTGCGCTGTTCTGTGAAGGGAGTAGTAAACAGCATTGTACGAGATCTTCAGTTTCTTGGCAATTTCTAGCATGGGATAGCCTTCATTTCTCAGAACAAAAAAAGACTGACGAGTTTCAGAAGAAAGTCCTTTGTTTCTGGCCGTTTTGAGCCTGTAATTCGAACCCACAAATTCTGATACTCAACTAGTCTAAAGAAGGCCAGTTTTATTGCTTCTTTAAATCAGAACAACAGTTTTCAGCTGTGCTAACATAATTGCGAAAGGGTTTTCTAATGATCAATTAGACTTTTAAAATGATAAGCTTGGATTAGCTAACACAACGTGCCATTGGAACACAGGAGTGATGGTTGCTGATAATGGGCCTCTGTACGCCTATGTAGATATTCCATTAAAAATCTGCTGTTTTCAGCTACAAATCAAATCAAAGTTTATTCGTCACGTGCGCCAAATACAACCTTACAGTGAAATGCTTACTTACAGGCCCTAACCAACTGTGCAATTTTTAAGTAAAAAATAGGTATAAGGTGAACAATAGTTAACCTGTCTAGCCCCGGGGTGCCGCTAGCGGCACACCCCCCCCCCCACCCCCACTGAAAAGGCAGAGCCGCGAAATTCAATATTTTTTTTTTTTTAAATATTTAACTTTCACACATTAAAGTCCAATACAGCTAATGAAAGACACAAATCTTGTGAATCCAGCCAACATGTCCGATTTTTTAAATGTTTTACAGGGAAGACACAATATGTAAAGTTGTAAATCTATTAGCTAAACACATTAGAATAATCCACCATCTTTTCTTTGTCCACCAACACCAGTAGCTATCACCAATTCGGCTAAACTAAGATATTGATAGCCACCAACCAAGAAAAAACCTCCTCAGATGACAGTCTGATAACATATTTATGGTATAGGATAGGTTTTGTTAGAAAAATGTGCATATTTCAGGTAGATGTCATAGTTTACAATTGCACCCACCGTCACAAATGGACTAGAATAATTACAATGAGCAACGTGTTTACCTAACTACTAATCATCAAACATTTCGTAAAAATACACAGCATACACTAATCGAAAGACACAGATCCTGTGAATACAGACAATATTTCAGATTTTCTAAGTGTCTTACAGCGAAAACACAATAAATCGTTATATTAGCATAGCACATGTGCAAACATTACCCCAGCATTGATTCTAGCCAAAGAGAGCGATAACGTAAACATCGCCAAAATATATAAATTTTTTCACTAACCTTCTCAGAATTCTTCAGATGACACTCCTGTAACATCACATTACAACATACATATACAGTTTGTTCGAAAATGTGCATATTTAGCCACCAAAATCATGGTTAGACAATGAGAAAAGTAGCCCAGCTGGTCAGAAAATGTCGTGCGCCATATTAGACAGTGATCTAGTCGTATACATAAATACTCATAAACGTGACTAAAAAATATATGGTGGACAGCGATTGATAGACAATTTAATTCTTAATACAATCGCGGAATTACATTTTTTAAATTATCCTTACTTTTCAATACAGTTTGCGCCAAGCGAAGCTACGTCAAAAAAGATGGCGTCCTAAGCCACTAACATTTTTCGACAGAAACATGATTTATCATAATAAATTGTTCCTACTTTGAGCTGTTCTTCCATCAGAATCTTGGTCAAAGAATCCTTTCTTGGGTCTAATCGTCTTTTGGTCGAAAGCTGTCCTCTTGCCATGCAGAAATGCACATTGCGTTCGGCATGAACTGGAACGGTGCCCAGAGATTCACAGTGGCTCAGAAATAAATGTCCCAAAATCGCACTAAACGGATATAAATTGCTATAAAACGCTTTAAATTAACTACCTTATGATGTTTTTAACTCCTATAACGAGTAAAAATATGACCGGAGAAATATAACTGGCTACACTAATGCTTGGAAAAACAGTAGGTCGGTGTCCTCCGCGCGCCTGACGCACCTAGAAAAGAGTTCCTACCTACAGGATTTTTTCATTTATAGTGGCTGTGATTGGGCAATCGATACCATTCAAAGCGTCATCACGTAAAGGCATCCAGGGGAAGACGTAAGCAGTGTCCGTATACTCATAGGAATAACAGTGGCCTTAAAACTGACTCCAGAACAGGGGCCAAAATGTGTGAAATCTGACTCCATGTCAGGGAAATTGCTGTAGAATGAGTTCTGTTCCACTTAGAGACAAAATTTCAACGGCTATAGAAACTATAGACTGTTTTCTATCCAATAATAATATGCATATTGTACGATCAAGAATTTTGTAGGAAGCCGTTTCAAAAATTACACGATTTCCATAAATAGTGACAACAGCACCCACTAGCCTTAACAGGTAAGTAAAGAAATAAAAACAACAGAAAAAAGACAGTGAAAAATAACAGTAGCGAGGCTATATACAGTAGCGAGGCTTTATACAGTAGCGAGGCTATATACAGTAGCGAGGCTATATAGGGTAGCGAGGCTATATACAGTAGCGAGGCTATATACAGTAGCGAGGCTATATACAGTAGCGAGGCTTTATACAGTAGCGAGGCTATATACAGTAGCGAGGCTATATACAGTAGCGAGGCTATATACAGTAGCGAGGCTTTAAACCAGGGGTGTCAAACTCATTCCACGGAGGGCCTAGTGTCTGCAGGTTTTTGGTTTTTCCTTTCAATAAAGCCCTAGACAACCAGGTGTGGGGAGTTCCTAACTAATTAGTGATGTTAATTCATCAATCAAGTATAAGGGAGGAGCGAAAACCCGCAGACACTCGGCCCCCCGTGGAATGAGTTTGACACCTGTGCTTTAAACAGTAGCGGGGCTTTATACAGTAGCGAGGCTATATACAGTAGCGAGGCTATATACAGTAGCGAGGCTATATACAGGCACCGGTTAGTCAGGCTAATTGACGTAGTATGTACATGTAGGTATGGTTAAAGTGACTATGCATATATGATGAACAGAGAGTAGCAGCAGCGTAAAAGAGGGGTTGGGGGAACGGGACAATGCAAATATTCTGTGTAGCCATTTGAATACCTGTTCAGGAGTCTTATGGCTTGGGGGTAAAAGCTGTTGAGAAGCCTTTTGGTCCTAGACTTGGCGCTCCGGTACCGCTTGCCATGCGGTAGTAGAGAGAACATTTTATGACTGGGGTGGCTGGGGTCTTTGACAATTTTTAGGGCCTTCCTCTGACACCGCCTGGTGTAGAGGTCCTGGATGGCAGGCAGCTTAGCCCCAGTGATGTACTGGGCAGTACGCACTACCCTCTGAGCAGTGATGTACTGGGCCCTAAGCACTACCCTCTGAGCAGTTGCAATACCAGGCAGTGATGCAACCAGTCAGGATGCTCTCGATGTTGTAGCTGTAGAACCTTTTGAGGATCTGAGGATCCATGCCAAATCTTTTCAGTCTCCTGAGGGGGAATAGGCTTTGTCGTGCCCTCTTCACGACTTTCTCGGTGTGTTTGGACCATTCTAGTTTGTTGGTGATGTGGACACCAAGGAACTTGAAGCTCTCAACCTGCTCCACTGTAGACCCGTCGATGAGAATGGGGGCGTGCTCGGTCCTCCTTTTTCTGTAGTCCACAATCATCTCCTTTGTCCTGATTCAGTTGACGGATAGTTTGTTATTCTGGCACCACCCGGCCAGGTCTCTGACCTCCTCCTTATAGGCTGTCTCATCATTGTCAGTGATCAGGACTGTGTCATCTGCAAACTTAATGATGGTGTTGGAGTCGTGCCAGGCCACGGAGTCGTGGGTGAACAGGGAGTACAGGACGGGACTGAGTACGCACCCCTGGGGGGCTCCAGTGTTGAGGATCAGCGTGGCGGATGTGTTGCTACCTAACCTCACCACCTGGGGTTGGCCCGTCAGGAAGTCCAGGATCCAGTTGCAGAGAGTAGTGTTTAGTCCCAGGGTCCTTTGAGGGCACTATGGTGTTGAACGCTGAGCTGTAGTCAATGAACAGCATTCTCACGTCGGTGTTCCTTTTGTCCAGGTGGGAAAGGGCAGTGTGGAGTGCATTACAGATTGCATCATCTGTGGATCTGTTTGGGCGGTATGCAAATTGGAGTGGGTCTAGGGTTTCTGGGATAATGGTGTTAATGTGAGCCATTACCAGCCTTTCAAAGGACTTCATGGCTACGGACGTGAGTGCTACAGGTCTGTAGTCATTTAGGCAGGTGGCCTTTGTGTTCTTGGGCACAGGGACTATGGTGGTCTGCTTGAAACATGTTGGTATTACAGACTCAATCAGGGACATGTTGAAAATGTCAGTGAAGACATCTGCCAGTTGGTCAGCACATGCCCGGATCACACGTCCTGGTAATCCATCTGGCCCCGCGGCTTTGGGAATGTTGATCTATTTAAAGGTCTTACTCACATTGGCTACGGAGAGCGTTATCACACGCTCATCTGGAACAGCTGATGCTCTCATGCATGCCTCAGTGTTGCTTGCCTCGAAGTATGCCTCAGTGTTGCTTGCCTCGAAGTGTCACTGGGCAGCTCGCAGCTGTGCTTTCCATTGTAGTCTGTAATAGTTTGCAAGGATTTGTTATAAGCTTCTGGGTTAGAGTCCCGCACCTTGAATACGGCAGCTCTACCCTTTAGCTCAGTGAGAATGTTGCCTGTGATCCATGGCTTCTGGTTGGGGTATGTACAGTTGAAGTCGGAAGTTTACATGCACCTTCGCCAAATACATTTAAACTCAGTTTTTCACAATTCCTGACATTTAATCCTAGTAAAAAGTCCCTGTCTCAGGTCAGTTAGGATCACCACTTTATTTTGAGAATGTGAAATGTCAGAATAATAGTAGAGGGAATGATTTATTTCAGCTTTTATTTCTTTCATCACATTCCCAGTGGGTCAGAAGTTTACAAACACTCAATTAGTATTTGGTAGCGTTGCCTTTAAATTGTTTAACTTGGGGGAAACGTTTCGGGTAGCCTTCCACAAGCTTCCCACAATAAATTGGGTGAATTTTGGCCCATTCCTCCTGACAGAGCTGGTGTAACTGCTTCAGGTTTGTAGGGCTCCTTGCTCACTCACACTTTTTCAGTTCTGCCCACAAATTATCTGTAGGATTGAGGTGATGGCCACTCCAATACCTTGACTTTGTTGTCCTTAAGCCATTTTGCCAGAACTTTGGAACTATGCTTGGTGTCATTGTCCATTTGGAAGACCCATTTGCGACCAAGCTTTAACTTCCCTACTGATTTCTTGAATTGTTGCTTCAATATATCCACATAATTTTCCTTCCTCATTATGCTGTCTATTTTGTGAAGTGCCCCAGCCTCTCCTGCAGCAAAGCACCCACACAACATGATGCTGCCACCCCCATGCTTCACGGTTGAGATGGTGTTCTTCGGCTTGCAAGCATCCCCCTTTTTCCTCCAAACATAACGATGGTCATTATGGCCAAACAGTTCTATTTTAGTTTCATCATACCAGAGGACATTTCTCCAAAAAGTACGATATTTGTCCCCATGTGTAGTTGCAAACAGTAGTCTGGCTTTTTTATGGCGGTTTTAGAGCAGTGGCTTCTTCCTTGCTGAGCGGCCTTTCAAGTTATGTTGTTATAGGACTCGTTTTACTGTTGATATAGATACTTTTGTACCTGTTTCCTCCAGCATCTTCACAAGGTCCTTTGCTGTTGTTTTGGGATTGATTTGCACTTTTCGCACCAATGTACGTTCATCTCTAGTAGACAAACGGGTCTCCTACCTGAGCGGTGTGATGGCTGCGTGGTCCCATGGTGTTTATACTTGCGTACTATTGTTTGTACAAATGAACGTACCTTCAAACGTTTGGAAATTGCTCCCAAGGATGAACCAGACTTGTGGAGGTCTACAATTTTTTTTCTGACGTCTTGGGGCTGATTTCTTTTGATTTTCCCATGATGTCAAGCAAAGAGGCACTGAGTTTGAAGGTTGACCTTGAAATACATCCACAAGTACACCTCCAATTGACTCAAATTATGTCAATTAGCCTATCAGAAGCTTCTAAAGCCATGACATAATTTTCTGGAATTTTCCAAGCTGTTTAAAGGCACAGTCAACTTAGTGTATGTAAACTTCTGACCCACTGGAATTGTGATACGGTGAATTATTGTAAAGGCATCTGTGTGTAGCTGGTGAGATGAGTCAGGCGCAGGACAGCAGATATGAGTAATAAAATACTTTACTCAAAATTTCCAACATAACACGTAATATACACGGCCACACAATACGGACCACAATACAACAAACAATCACTCACAAATACAACATGTAGAACAGGGGGTTAAATAATAAACAAGCAATTGATTAAGTGAAGCCAGGTGTGATAAGAAAAAGACAGAACAAATGGAAAATGAAAAGTGGACCGGCTGTGGCTAGAATGCCGGTGACGTCGACCGCCGAACAAGGAGAGGGGCCGACTTCGGCGGAAGTCGTGACAATTATAAGTGAAATAATCTGTCTGTAAACAATCGGTGGAAAAATTACTTGTGTCATGCACAAAGTAGATGTCCTAACCGACTTGCCAAAACTATAGTATGTTAACAAGAAATTTGTGGAGTGGTTTAAACATGGGTTTTAATGACTCCAACCTAAGTGTATGTAAACTTCTGACTTCAACTGTACGTACAGTCACAGTGACTGATGTGGTGTACTCCTCAATGTCATCGGAGGAATCCCGGAACATGTTCCAGTCTGTGATAGCAAAACAGTCCTGTAGTTTAGCATCTGCTTCATCTGAACACTTTTTATAGACCGAGTCACTGGTGCTTCCTGCTTTAATTTTTGCTTGTAAGCAGGAATCAGGAGGATAGAATTGTGGTCGGATTTACCAAATGGAGGGCGAGAGAGAGCTTTGTATGTGTCTCTGTGTGTGGAGTACAGGTGATCTCGATTTTTTTCCCTCTGGTTGCGCATTTAACATGTTGATAGAAATTAGGTAAAAGTGATTTAAGTTTCCCTGCATTAAAGTCCCCGGCCACTAGGAGCACCACCTCTGGGTGAGCAGTTTCCTGTTTGCTTATTTCCTTATACAGCTGACTGAGTGCGGTCTTAGTGCCAGCATCCGTTTGTGGGGGTAAATAAACAGCCACGAAAAGTATGGATTTTTGCAAATAGTGTGGTCTACAGTTTATCCCAAGATACTCTACTTCAGGTGAGCAAAATCAAGAGTTTTTTTTTAGATTTCGTGCACCAGCTGTTGTTTACAAATATGCACAGACCGCCCCCCCCCCCCCTCGTCTTTCCAGAGTGTGCTGTTCTATCTAGCCGGTGCAGCATATATGACACTAGCTGAATATCCATGTCATCATTCAGCCACTTTTCCATGAATAATAAGATGTTACAATTTTTGATGTCCCGTTGGTAGGATATTCGTGATCGTACCTCGTCTAATTTATTGTCCAATGATTGCATGTTGGCAAGTAAAATTGACGGTAACGGCAGCTTTCCCACTTGCCGTCTGCGGATCCTTACAAGGCACCCCGCTCTGTCCTTTGTACCTGCGTCTCTTTCTCTTGCCAATGACGGGGATGTCGGCCTTGTCGGGTGTCTGAAGTACATCCTTTGTGTCCTGCTTTTTGAGGAAAAAATCTTTGTCTAATCCGAGGTGAGTGGTCGCTGTCCTGATTTCCAGAAGCTTTATTTTGCCGTAAGATATGGTGGCAGAAACATTATAACAATAGTATTTTACAACATTAACAATGTCTACACTATATTTCTGTTATTTTAATGGACAACAAAATGTACTTTTCTTTCAAAAACAGGGACATTTCTAAGTGACCCCAAACGTTTGAACGGTAGTGTAGGTGCTGCTGTAAGGCCCTCCTTGGTTGGTGACAGAAGCACCAGATCATCAGCAAACAGTAGACATTTGACTTTAGATTCTAGTAGGGTGAGGCCGGGTGCTGCAGACTGTTCTAGTGTCCTTGCCAATTTGTTGATATATATGTTGAAGAGGGTGGGGCTTAAGCTGCATCCCTGTCTCACCCCATGGCCCTGTGGGAAGAAATGTGTGTGCTTTTTGCCAATTTTAACTGTACACTTGTTTGTGTACATGGATTTTATAATGTTGTATGTTTTTCCCCCAACACCACTTTCCATCACTTTGTATAGCAGACCCTCATGCCTAATTGAGTCGAAGGCTTTTTTGAAATCAACAAAGCATGAGAAGGCTTTGCCTTTGCCTTTGTTTTGGTTTGTTTGTTTGTCAATTAGGGTGTGCAGGGTGAATACATGGTCTGTCGTACGATAATTTGGTAAAAAGCCAATTTGACATTTGCTCAGTATATTGTTTTCACTGAGGAAATGTACGAGTCTGCTGTTAATGATAATGCAGAGGATTTTCCCAAGGTTGCTGTTGACTCTCTCTACTTCTCCCCCTCTCTCCCTCTCTCGCTCTGCTTCTCTCTCCCTCTCTCGCTCACTCCACATCATCTTTCTCTCATCTATCACTCTCTTTCTGCTTCTCTCTCTCTTCCCCCTTTTCCTCTCTCTATCATACACATTCTCCAGGAGCGCTTGCTGCTGTCGGTGCTTCCAAGGCACGTTGCCATGGAGATGAAGGCAGAAATCAACGCCAAGAAGGAAGATATGATGTTCCACAAGATCTACATCCAGAAACATGACAACGTCAGGTAACCATGGACACACACCAACAATACCTCTTAAAGAACAGCAGAGGAGAGGATCCAATGTCCCTCCCTGGGACTTCTTCCTCCTATGAACCTTGAGAGGAATTCAGAAAACAAGGATAATGACAGTAACATTTTCACATGCTTTTCTGGACTAGCTGAGCTAGTCTAAACGATCTTGACTACCTGAGCTAGTCTAAACGATCTTGACTACCTGAGCTAGTCTAAACGATCTTGACTACCTGAGCTAGTCTAAACGATCTTGACTACCTGAGCTAGTCTAAACGATCTTGACTACCTAAGCTAGTCTAAACGATCTTGACTACCCGAGCTAGTCTAAACGATCTTGACTACCTGAGCTAGTCTACACGATCTTGACTACCCGAGCTAGTCTAAACGATCTTGACTACCTGAGCTAGTCTAAACTATCTTGACTACCTGAGCTAGTATAAACGATCTTGACTACCTGAGCTAGTCTAAACGATCTTGACTACCTGAGCTAGTCTAAACGATCTTGACTACCTGAGCTAGTATAAACGATCTTGACTACCTGAGCTAGTCTAAACTATCTTGACTACCTGAGCTAGTCTAAACGATCTTGACTACCTGAGCTAGTCTAAACGATCTTGACTACCTGAGCTAGTCTAAACTATCTTGACTACCCGAGCTAGTCTAAACGATCTTGACTAACCGAGCTAGTCTAAACGATCTTGACTACCTGAGCTAGTCTAAACGATCTTGACTACCCGAGCTAGTCTAAACGATCTTGACTATCTGAGCTAGTCTAAACTATCTTGACTACCTGAGCTAGTATAAACGATCTTGACTACCTGAGCTAGTATAAACGATCTTGACTACCTGAGCTAGTCTAAACGATCTTGACTACCTGAGCTAGTCTAAACTATCTTGACTACCTGAGCTAGTCTAAAGTATCTTGACTACCTGAGCTAGTCTAAAGTATCTTGACTACCCGAGCTAGTCTAAACTATCTTGACTACCTGAGCTAGTCTAAACTATCCACTCACCATAAAGGTGTGTTGCATTGACAATTCCCCAGAGATTGTCTATCTTATTCTGTCAGTGGTTGTAATATTGAGTCATTGAAAAAGGGGGCAACAGCGCCATCTGTTGTTGTTTTTCCTCTTCCTTTTAATTACTATCACAAGTTAGAAAATGAGAACCATACTGAGACGTCTTCACTGGAGAGAGATGGGGGGGATTGCTGAAGGAAGGAAGGAGGGAGGTGACCTATATGGGCCCAGACGGAA